>NW_006409669.1:0-14182 GCF_000296735.1 Chrysochloris asiatica | reverse complement strand
GTAGGGAAACATTTCCATATGCAGAGTTCTAGCTACAAGGGAGATGATTCCAACTTGTCTATATACAGAGAGCTAGCTACATGACAGAGTATTGGAACATGTCCATATACAGGGTATATGATCTACATGGCAGGTCAGTCCTAAATATTCATTTAAAGAGAGCTAACTACATTCCAGACTAGTCCAAAATGTCCATATACAGATTTCTAGCTACATGGCCGATGTGTCCAACGTGTCCATGTACTGAGATCTACCTACACGGCAGATCAGTCCAACATGTCCAAATAGAGGGTAGTAGATGCATGGCAGATCACTCCAAAATGTACATATACAGAGAGTTAGATACATGGCAGAGTAGTTCTTCATTACCATGTACAGAGTTCAAGATACATGGCAGATGAGTCCAAAGAGTTCATATTCTGAGAGCTAGCTACATGGCAGGGTACTCCAACCTGTCCATATTCAGGGTACCAGTGTTATGCCCAGAATTTGGGGTCCCCAAATACCACCAAGCAGCTGACACCGATGCAAGTGCACAAGGGTTGTTTATTAAAGCTCGAGCCCAGACTCCAACTCATCCGACAGAGTGGATTAGGGATAGAGTCCCAAACTCTTTGTCTGCAGGGTTTTTATAGAGTTTTCAAACAAGCTCGGGTTTCTCAGCTTTACAATCTTTGAATTGGTTAGCAATTGGCAAACTATGAGATGTTACAGTTTAATTGACCAGGACTGGTGGTCTTTGTTCTTAGGCTAGGGCAAGGGAAAACATCTGGCCTCCGGCCTTGAGTTGCCTGGTTATTTATACATATATCATTTTCTTGGAGCTAGAGGACGTGCTAAAGCTTATATACATGGCAGACAAGTGCAATATTTTCTTTTACAGAGAGTTAGATACATGGCAGGGTAGTGCAACATTTCCATATGCAGAGTACTAGCTACAAGGCAGATGAATCCAACTTGTCTATATACAGAGGGCTAGCTACATGGCAGGGTAGTGAATCATTACCATATACAGAGTTCTAGCTACAAGGCAGATGAGTCCAACTTGAACATATACTGTGAGCTAGCTTCATGGTAGAGTAGTCCAACATGTCCATATACAGGGTACTAGATTCAAAGCAGAAAAGTCCAACATGTCCATATATTGAAAGCTAGCTACATGGCAGACAAGTCCAATATGTTCACATACAGAGAGCTAACTACTTGGCTGATCAGTCCAACATATCCATGTACAGAGAGCTAGATACATGGCAAACGAGTACCAAATGTCCATATACAGAGAGCTAGTTACATGGCAGAGTAGTGCAACATTTGCATATACAGAGTTCTAGCTACGAGGCAGATTAGTCCAATTTGTCTGTATAGAAGGAGCTAGCTACATGACAGTGTAGAGTTACATTTCCATATACAGAGTTGTAGCTATAATTCAGGTAAGTCCAACTTGTCTACATATAGAGAGGTAGCTACATGGCAGGGTAGGGCACCTTTTCATATACAGAGTCCTAGCTTCAAGGTAGATGAGTCCCACTTGTCTATATTCTGAGAGCTACCTACACAGCAGAATAGTGCATCATTTCCATATACAGAGTTCAAGCTACATGGCAGATGAGTCAAACTTGTCTATATACATAGAGCTAGCTACATGGCAGAGTATTGCAACACGTCCATATAGGGTACTAGTTTCATGGCAGATGAGTCCAACATGTGCATACACTGAGAGCTACCTACATGGCAGAGAAGTCTAAATTTTTCATATACAGAGAGCTCGTCCATACACTGAGAGTTGGCTACATGGCAGACAACTCCAATATGTTCAAATACACAGAGCTACCTACTTGGCAGATCAGTCCAACATATCCATGTACAGAGAGCTAGCTACATGGCAGACGAGTCCCAAATGTCCATATACAGAGAGCAAGGTACATGGCAGGCTAGTTCAAAATTTCCATATTCAGAGTTATAGCTACAAGGAAGATGAATCCAACTTATCAATATATAAAGAGCAAGCTACATGGCAGTCATGTCTAATATGTTCAAATAAGGGAGCTAACTACTTGGCAGATCAGTCTAACATATCCATGTACAGAGAGCTAGCTACATGGCAGACAAGTCCAACATGTTCATATAGAGAGAGTTAGCTACATGCAGGGTAGTGCAACATTTCCATATACCGAATTCTTGTTACAAGGCAGATGAATCCATCTTTTCTATACATAGAGTGCTAGCTACATGATAGGATAGTGCAATATTTCCATATACAGAGTTCGAGCTTCAAGGCAGACGATTCCAACTTATCTTTATACTGAGTGCTACCTACATTTCAGAGTAGTGCATCATGCCTATATAAAGAATTTAAGCTACATAGCAGTTGAGTCCAACTTGTCTATATACAGAGAGTTAGCTACATGACAGAGTAGTGGAAGATGTCCATATACAGATTACTAGCTACATGTCAGATGAGTTCAACATTTTCATATACTGAGAGCTAGCTACATGGCAGAGAAGTCCAAAATGTTCATATACAGAGAGCTAGCTACATGGAAGGTTAGTGCAAAATTTCCATATACAGAGTTCTAGCTACATGTCAGATGTGTATAACGTGTCCATATACTGAGAGCTAGGTACATGGCAGAGTAGTCCAACATATCCATATACAGGATACTAGCTACATTGCATAGTAGTCCAACATGTCCATATACAGGGTACAAGATACATGGCAAATGAGTCCAACATGTCCATGTACTGAGAGCTTGCTACATGGCAGACATCTCCAATAATGTTCATATACAGGAAGCTACCTACTTGACCGATCACTCCAACATATCCATGTACAGAGTGCTAGCTACATGGCAGACAAGTCCAAAATGTTCATATACAGAGAGCTAGCTACATGGCAGGGTAGTGCAAAATTCCCATATACAGAGTTCTAGTTACAAGTCAGATGATTCCAACTTGTCTATATACAGAGAGCTTGCTACATGGCAGGGTAGTACAACATTTCCACAGACAGAGTTCTAGCTACAAGGCAAATGAGTCCAAGTGGTCTATATACAGAGAGCTAGCTACATGGCAGGGTAGTGCAACAGTTCCATATACAGAGTTCTAGCAACAAGGCAGATGAGTCCAACTTGTCTATATAGAGAGAGCTACATACATGGCAGAGTAATGCATCATTTCCATATACAGAATACAATATACATGGCAGATGAGTACAACTTGTCTATATACAGAAAGCTAACTACATGCCAGAGTAGTGCAACATTTCCATATACAGATTTCTAGCTTCTTGGCAGATGTGTCCAATGTGTTCATATACTGAGAGCTAGCTACATGGCAAAGTAATCCAACATGTTTATATACAGATTACTAGCTACATGGCAGTTGAGTGAAACATGTCCATTTACTGAGAGCTAACTACATGGCAGACAAGCTCAACATGTTCATATACAGACAGCTAACTTCTTGGCAGATCAGTCGAACATATGCATGTACAGAGTGCTAGCTACATGGCAGACGAGACTCAATTATCCATACACAGAAAGCTAGCTACATGGCAGGGTAGTACAACATTACCGTATACAGAGTTCTAGCTACAAGGCAGATGAATCCAACTTGTCTATATACAGAGAGATAACTACATGGCAGCATAGTGCAACATTTCCATATACAGAGTTCTAGCTACAAGGAATATGAGTCCAACTTGTCAATATATAGAGAGCTAGCTACATGGCAGAGGAGTTCCGAGTGTACATATACAGAGAGCAAGCTACATGGCAGGCTAGTTCAAAATTTCCATATTCAGAGTTCTAGCTATAAGGCAGATGAATCCAACTTGTCTATATATAGAGAGCTAGCTACATGACAGACAACTCCAATATGTTCAAATACAGGGAGCTACCTACTTGGCAGATCAGTCCAACATATCCATGTTCAGAGAGCAAGCTACATGTCAGACAAGTCCAATATGTTCATACACAGAGAGCTAGCTACATGGCAGCGTAGTGCAACATTTCCATATACAGAGTTCTAGCTACAAGGAAGATGAGTCCAACTTGTCTATATAGAGAGAGCTAGCTACATGGCCCAGTAGTGCAACATTTCCATAAACAGAGTTCTAGCTACAAGGCAGATGAATCCAACTTGTCTATATACTGAGAGCTACCTGCATGGGCGAGTAGTGCATCATGTCCATATAGAGAGTTCAAGCTATATGGCAGATGAATCCAACTTGTTTATATATAGAGAGCTAGCTACATGACAGAGTAGTGCAAAATTTCCATATACAGAGTTGTAGCTACATTGCAGATGTGTCCAATGTGTCCATATACTGAGAGTTACCTACATGGCAGAGTAGTCCAACATGTCCATATACAGGGTATTAGCTACATGGCAGATGAATTCAACATGTCCATATATTGAGAGTTAGCTACTTGGCAGACAAGTCAAACATATTCATATACAGAGAGCTTCATACTTGGCAGACCAGTCCAACAAATCCATATACAGAGAGCTAGCTACATGGCAGACAAGTACCAAATGTCCATATACAGAGAGCTAGTTACATGGTAGGGCAGTGCAACATTCCCAAATACAGAGTTCTAGTTACAAGGCAGATAAGTCCAAAAATGTCCATATACAGAGAGCTAGCTACGTGGCAGGAAAGAGCAACATTTCCATATACAGAGTTCTAGCTACAAGGAAGATGAGTCCAACTTGTCTATACACAGAGAGCTAGCTACATGGAATGGAAGTGCAACATTTCCATATTCAGATTTCAAGCTACAAGGCAGATGAGTCCAACTTGTCTATATACAGAAAGCTAGCTACATGGCCGAGGAGTGCAACATGTCCATATACAGGGTACTAGTTATATGGCAGATGAGTCCAACATGTCCATATACTGAGAGATAGCTACATGGCAGACAAGTTCAATATATTCATACACAGAGAGCTATCTACTTGGCAGATCAGTCCAACATATCCATGTACAGAGACGTAGCTATTTGGAAGACAGGTCCCAAATGTCCATATACAGAGAGATAGCTAAATGGCAGGTTAGTGCAACAATTCCATATACTGAGTTCTAGTTACAAGGCAGATGAGTCTAACTTGTCTATATACAAAGAGCTAGCTACATTGCAGAGTAGTGCAACATGTCCGTGTACAGGGTACTAGTTAGATGATAAGATAGTCTAACATGTCCATATACTGAGAGCTAGCTACATGGCAGACAAATCCAATATGTCCATTTAGAGAGAGCTAGATACATGGCAGAGTAGTACAACATTTCAATATACAGTGTTCTAGTGAAAAGGCAGATAAGTCCACCTTGTCTATATATAGAGAGCTAGTTACATGGAAGGGTAGTTCAACATTTCCATATACAGAGTTCTTGTGACAAGGCAGATGAGTCCAACTTGTTCATATACTGAGAGCTAGCTTCATGACAGAGAAGTCCAACATGACCATTTACAGAGTATTAGCTATGTGGCAGATGAGTACAACATTTCCATATACTGAGAGCTAGCTTCCTGGCATACAAGTCCAAAATATTCATATAGAGTGAGCTAGCTACATGACAAGTTAGTGCAACATTTCCATATACAGAGTTCTAGCTACATTTCAGATGTGTCCAATGTGTCCATATACTGAGAGCTACCTAATTGACAGAGTAGTCCAATATGTCCATATACAGGGTACTAGCTACATGGCAGATGAGTCCAACATGTCCAAATACTTAGAGCTAGCTACTTAGGAGACAAGTCCAATATGGTCATATACAGAGAGCTACATACTTTGCAGATCAGTCCAACATATCCATGTACAGAGAGCTAGCCACATGACAGACAAGTCCCAAATGTTCATATACAGAAAGCTAGCTACATGGCAGGGTAGTGCAACATTTCCATGTACAGAGTTCTAGTTACAAGGCAGATAAGTCCAAAATGTTCATATAAAGAGAGCTAGCTACATGGCAGGGAAGAGCAACATTTCCATATACATAGTTCTAGCTACAAGGAAGATGCGTCCAACTTATCTATATACAGAGAGCTAGCCACATGCCAGGGAAGTGCAACATTTCCATATTCAGATTTCAAGCTACAAGGCAAATGAGTCCAAATTGTCTATATACAGAGAGCTAGCTACATGGCCGAAGAGTGCAACATCTCCATATACTGATAGCTAGCTACATAGCAGACAAATCCAATATGTTCATACACAGAAAGCTATCTACTTGGCAGATCAGTCCAACATATCCATGTACAGAGACGTAGCTATTTGGCAGACAGATCCCAAATGTCCATATACAGAGAGATAGCTACATGACAGTGTAGTGCAACATTTCCATATACAGTGTTCCAGTTACAAGGCAGATGAGTCCAAATTGTCTATATACAAAGAGCTAGCTACATGGCAGGGAAGTGCAACATTTCCATATACAGAGTTCTAGGTACAAGGCAAATGAGACCAACTTGTCTATATACTGAGAGATAGTTACATGGCAGAATAGTGCAACATGTCCATATACAGGGTACTACCTACATGACAAGATAGTCTACCATGTCCATATACTGAGAGCTAGCTACATGGCAGACAAATCCAATTTGTTCATATAGAGAGAGCCAGCTACATGACAGGCTTGTACAACATTTCCATATAGAGAGTTCTGGCGACAAGGCAGATGAGTCCTACTTGTCTATATACAGAGAGCTAGCTACATGGCAGTGTAGTGCAACATTTCCATATACAGAGTTCTAGCTACAAGGCAGATGAGTCCAACTTGTTCATATACTGAGAGCTAAATTCATGGCAGAGAAGCCCAACATGTCCATTTACAGAGTACTAGATATGTGGCAGATGAGACCAAAATTTCCATGTACTGAGAGCTAGCTACACGGCATACAAGTCCAAAATGTTCATATACAGTGAACTAGCTACATGGCAGGTTAGTACAACATTTCCATATACAGAGTTCTAGCTACATGTCAGATGTGTAAAATGTGTCCATATACTGAGAGCTAGCTACATGCCAGAGTAGTCCAACATGTCCATATACAGGGTACTAGCTACATGCCAGATGAGTCCAACATGTCCATATACTGAGAGCTAGCTAAATGGCAGACATCTCCAATAAGTTCATATACAGGGAGCTACCTAACTGGAAGATCTCTCCAACATATCCATGTACAGAGAGCTAGCTACATGGCAGACAACTTCCAAATGCCCATATACAGAGAGCTAGTTACATGGCAGGGTAGTGCAACATTTCCATATCCAGAGTTCTAGCTACAAGGCAGATGAGTCCAACTTGTCCATATACTGAGAGTTAGCTTCGAAGCAGAGTAGCCCAACATGTCCATAGAGAGGTTACTAGCGACATGGCAGATGAGACAAACATGTCCATATACTGAGAGCTAGCTACATGGCAGACAAGTTAAATATGTTGATATACAGACGGCTAACTACTAGGCAGATCCGTCGAACATATCCATATACAGAGTGCTAGCTACATGATAGAGAAGACCCAAATGTCCATACACAGAGAGCTAGCTACGTGGCAGGGTAGTGCAACATTTCCATACACAGAGTTCTAGCTACAAGACCGATGAGTCCAACTTGTCTATATACAGAGAGCTAGCTGCATGGGAGGGTAGTGCAACATTTCCATATACAGAGTTCTAGCTACAAATCAGATGAGTCAAACTTGTCTATATACAGTGAGCTAGCTATATGGTGGGGTAGTGCTACATTTCCATATACAGAGTTCTAGCGACAAGGCAGATGAGTGCAACTTATCTATATACCGAGAGCTAGCTACATGGCAGGGTAGTGCAACTTTTCCATATACAGAGTTCAGGTTAAATGGCTGATGTGTCCAACGTGTCGATGTACAGAGAGCTAGCTACATGGCAGACGAGTCCAAAATGTCCATATACAGAGAGCTATCTACATGGCAGAATAGTGCAACATGTCCATATACAAGGTACTAGATACATGGCAAATGAGTCCAACATGTCCATATATTGAGAGCTAGCTACATGTCAGACAATTCCAATATGTTCATATACAGAGAGTTACCTACTTACCAGATCAGTCAAACATATCCATGTACAGTTAGGTAGATACATAGCAGACGAGTCCAAAATGTCCATGTACAGAGTTCAAGCTACATGGTAGATTGGTCCAATTAGTCTATATACAGAGAGCTAGCTACATGGCAGAGTAGTATAACATGTCCATATACAGGGTACTAGCTACTGGCAGATGAGACCAACATGTCCATATACTGAGAGCTAGCTACATGGCAGACAAGTCTAATATGTACATATAAAGAGAGCTACATATTTGGCAGTTCAGTCAAACATATCTATGTACAGAGAGGTAGATACATAGCAGAGAAGTCCACAATGTCCATATACAGAGAGTAGCAACATGGCAGATGTATCCAACATGTCCATATACTGAGAGCTAGCTACATGGCAGAGTAGTTCAATATGTTCATATACAGAGTTCTAGCTAAAAGGCAGATGAGTGCAACTTGTCTATATACAGAGAGCTAGTTACATGGCAGGGGTAGTGCAATATTTACATACACAGAGTTCTTGCTACATGGCACATGTGTTCAATATGTCCATATACAGAGACCTACCCACATGGCAGGGTTGTGCACCATTTCCATATACAGAGTTCTAGCTACAATGCAGAAGAGTCCAACTTGACTATATACAGAGAGCTAGCTACATGGCAGGGTAGCTCAACATTTCCATCTACAGAGTTCTAGCTACAAGGCAGATGAATCCAACTTGTCTATATACCGAGAGCTAGCTACATGGAAAACAAGTCCAATATGTTCCTATACAGAGAGCTACCCACTTGGCAGATCAATGCAACATATCCATGTACAGAGCTAGATAAATGGCAGACGAGTCCAAAATATCCATATACAGAGAGCTAGCTACATGGCAGATGTGTTCAACGTGTCCATATACAGGGTACTTGCTACATGGCAGATTAGTCCAATATATTCATATGTAGAGAGCTATCTACTTGGCACATCAGTCCAACATATCCATGTACAGAGAGATAGCAACATGTCAGACAAGTCCAAAATGTCCTTATACAGAGAGCTACATAAATGGCAGGGTAGTGCATCATTTCCAAATGCAGAGTTCAAGCTAAAAGACAGATTTCTCCAACTTGTTTATATACAGAGAGCTAACTACATGGCAGGGTTGTGCAACATTTACATATACAAATTTCTAGCTACATGGCAGATGTGTCCAACGTGTTCATATACTGATAGATAGCTAAATGCAGAACTGTCTAAAATATCCATGCATAGAGTGCTAGCTACATGTCAATTGACTCCAAAATGTCCATATACAGAGAGCTAGTTACATGGCAATGTAGTGAATCATTTCCATATACAGAGTTCAAGCTACATGGCAGATGAGTCCAAAATGTTCATATACTGAGAGCTAGCTACATGGCAGTGAGTCGAACATGTCCATATACAGAGCGCTAGCTACATGAAAGATATGTCCAACGTGTCCATATACTGAGAGCTATCTACATGATAGACAAATCCATTATGTTCTTATACAAAGAGCTACCTACTTGGTTTATCAGTCCAACATAGCCATGTACAGAGAACTAGCTACATGGCAGACGCGTTCAAAATGTCCATATACAACGTGCTAGTTACATATCAGGGTTGTGCAACATTTCCTTCAACAGAGTTCTAGCTACAAGGCAGATGAGCCCAACTTGTCTATACAACGAGAGCTAGCTACATGGCATATTATTGCAACATTTCCATATACAGAGTTCTAGGTACATGGCAGATGTGTCCAAAGTGTCCATATACTGAGAACATGCTACATGGCAGACAAGTTCAGTATGTTCATATTCAGAGAGCTACCTACTTGGCAGATCATTCCAACATATCCATGAACTGAGAGCTAGCTAAATGGAAAACGAGTCCAAAATGTCCCTATAGAGAGTTCAAGCTACAAGGCAGATGAGCCGAACTTGTCTATATGCAGTGAGCTAGCTACATGGCAGGGTAGTGTTACAATTTCATATACAGAGTTCTAGCTACATTGCAGATGATTCCAACATGTCCATATAATGAGAGCTAGCTACATAGCTGAGAAGTTCAATATGTTCATATACAGAGAGCTTGCTACATGGCAGGGTATTGCAACATTTCCATATATAAAGTTCTAGGTACATGTCAGATGTGTCCATATACTGAGGGCTACCTACAATGCAGATCAGTCCAAAATATTCATGCACAGAGAGCTAGCTACGTGTCAGACGAGTCCAAAATGTCCATATACAGAGAGCTAGCTACATGGCAGGGTAGTGCAACATTTCCACATACAGAGTTCTAGTTACAAGGCAGATGAGTCCAAGTTGTCTACATATAGAGAAATAGCTACATGGCAGTGTAGTGCCACATTTCCATATACAGAGTTCTGGCTACATGACAGATGTGTCCAACATGTCCATATACTGAGAGCTAACTAAATAGCAGGGTTAGTGCAACATTTTCATATACAGAGATTTAGCTACAAGGTAGATGAGTCCAACATGTACATATACTAGGACCTAGCTACATGGCAGATGAGTCCAAAATGTCCATATACAGAGAGCTAGCTATTTTGCAGATCAGACCAACATATCCATGTACAGAGCACAATCTACATGGCAGAGTAGCGCATCATTTCCATATACATATTTCAAGCTACATGGCAGATGAGTCCAAAGTGTTCATATACTGAAAGCTAGCTAAATGGCAGAGTAGTACCATATGTCCATATACAGGTTACTAGCTACATGGCAGTGCAGTCCAACATGTCCATATACATGGTAGAGCTACATGGCAGATTGGTCCAACGTGTCCATTTACTTAGAGTTCACTACATGGCAAATGAGTCCAACATGTGTATATTTAGAGGAATAGCTCCCTGGCTAATGAGTCCAACCTATCCATATACTGAAATCTAGCTACATGGCAGACAAGTCCAATATGTTCATACACAGAGATCTACCCACTTGGCAGATCATTCAAACATATCCATGTACAGAGAGCTAGCTACATGGCAGACAAGTCCAAAATTTCCATCTACAGGGAGGTAGCTACATGGCAGGGTAGTGCTACATTTCCATATACAGAGTTCTAACTACAAGGCAGATGAGTCCAACTTGTCTATATACACAGAGCTAGCTACATTGCATGGTAGTGCAAAATTTCCATATACAGAGTTCTATCTACAAGGCAGATGAGTCCAAATTGACTATGTACAGAGAGCTGGATACATGGCAGAGTAGACCAACATGTCCATATACAGAGTACAAGCTACATGGTAGATGAGTCCAACAAGTCCATATACTGAGAGCTAGTTACACGGCAGACAAGTACAATATGTTCATATACAGAGAGAATGCTACACGGCAGAGGAGGGCAACATTTCCATATTCAGAGTTCTAGCTACAAGGCAGATGAGTCCAGCTTGACTATATACAGAGAATTAGCTACATGTCAGTGTAGTGAAACAGTTCCATATACAGAGTTCTAGCTACAAGGCAGATGAGTCCAACTTGACTATGTACAGAGAACTAGCTACATGGCAGTGTAGTGCAACCCTTCCATATACAGATTTCTAGCTACAAGGGAGATGAGTCAAACTTGTCCATATACTGAGACATACATACATGGCAGAGTAGTCCTATATGTCCATATACAGGGGACTAGCTACATGGCAGATGAGTCCAGCATGTCCATATACTGAGAGCTAGCTACATGGTTGACCAGCCCAGTATATTCATACACAGAGAGTTACTTACTTGGCAGATCAGTCAACCATATCCATGTACAGAGAGCTAGATACAGGGCAGATGAGTCCAAAATGTTAATATACAGAGAGCTAGCTACATGGCAGTGTAGTACAACATTTGCATATACAGAGTTCTAGCTACAAGGCAGATGACTCCAACTTCTCTATATACAGAGAGTTACCTGCATGGCAGGGTAGTGCAATATTTCCATATGCAGAGTTCTAGCTACAAGGCAGATGAGTTCAAATTGTCTATTTACTGAGAGCTAAGTTCATGGCAGAGTTGTGTCTCATTTCCATATACAGAGTTCAAACTACATGACAGATGAGTCCATCTTGTCTATATACAGTGAGATAGCTACATGGCAGAGCAGTGCAACATGTCCATATACAACATAGTAGCTACATGGCAAATGAGTCCATAATGTCTATAAACTGAGAGCTAGCTACATGGCAGACAAGTACAAAGTGTTCATATACAGAGAGCTAGTTACATGGCAGCCTAGTGCAACATTTCCATATAAAGTGTTCTAGCTACATGGCAGATATGTCCATCATGTGCATATGCTGAGAGCTAGCTACATGGCAGAATCGTCCAACATGTCCATATACAGAATTCTATCTACATGGCAGATAAGTACAACATGTCCATATACTGAGAGCTAGTTACATAGCAGACAAGTCCAATATGTTCATATACAGGGAGGTAGCTACATGGTAGACTAGTGCTACATTTCCATATATAGTGTTCTAGCTACAAGGCAGATGAGTCCAACTTCTCTATATACAGAGTGCTAGCTACATGCAGGCTAGCACAACATTTCCATATACAGAGTTCTAACTGCAAGGCAGATGAGTCCAACTTGTCTATGTACTGAGAACTTGATACACGACAGACAAGTCCAATATGTTCATATACAGAGAGCTACCTACTTGGCAGATCAGTCCAACATATCCACATATAGAGAACTAGCTACATGTCAGATGAATCCAAAAATGTCCATATACAGAAAGCTAGATACATGCCTGGGTAGTGCATCATTTCCAAATGCAGAGTTCAAGCTACAAGACAGATTACTCCAACTTGTCTATATACTGAGAGGTAACTACATGGCAGGATTGTGCAACATTTACATATACAGAGTTCTAGCTACATGGCAGATGTGTCCAACGTGTCCACATACTGAGATATAGCTAAATGGCAGATCATTCTAAAATATCCATGCATAGAATGCTAGCTACATTTTAGACGACTCCAAAATTTCCATATAAAGAGAGCTAGATACACGGCAGAGTAGTGCATCATTTCCTTATACAGAGTTCAATCTACATGGCAGATGAGTCCAAAGTGTTCATATACTGAGAGCTAGCTACATGGCAGAGAAGTCCTACATGTCCATAGACAGAGATCTAGCTACATGAAAGATGTGTCCAACGTGTTCATATACAACATTTCCATATACAGATTTCTAACTGCAAGGCAGATGAGTCCAACTTGTCTATGTACTGAGAACTTGATACACGACAGACAAGTCCAATATGTCCTTATACAGAGAGCTACCTACTTGGCAGATCAGTCCAACATAGCCATGTACAGAGAGCTAGCTACATGGCAGACGAGTCCAAAATGTCCATATACAGAGTTCAAATTACAAGGAAGATGAGTCCAACTTGTCTATATGCAGAGAGCTAGCTACATGGCAGGGTAGTGCTACATTTCCATATACAGAGATCTAGCTACATGGCAGATGAGTCCAACACATCCATATAATGAGAGCTAGCTAAATAGCAGACAAGTCCAATATGTTCATATACAGAGACATCGCTTCATGGCAGGGCATTGCAGCATTTCCATATATAGAGTTCTAGTGTCTGATGTGTCCATATACTGAGGGCTAACTAAAAGGCAGATCAGTCCAAAATATTCATGCACAGAGAGCTAGCTACATGGCAGAAAAGTCCAAAATCTCCATATACAGGGTACAAGCTACATGGCAGATGATTCCAACATATACTGAGTGATAGTTACACAGCAGACATGTACAATATGTTCATATACAGAGAGAAAGCTACATGGCAGGGTAGTGCAACATTTCCACATACAGAGTTCCAGCTACAAGGCAGATGAGTTCAACTTGACTATATATAGAGAACTAGCTACATGGCAGGGTAGTGCAATATTTGCATATATAGAGATATAGCTACAAGGCAGATGAGCCCAACTTGTCCATATACTGAGACCTAGCTACATGGCAGAGTAGTCCAACATGTCCATATACACGGTCCTAGCTACATGGCAGATGAGTCTAACATGTCCATATACTGTGAGCTAGCTCCAT
>NW_006409668.1:35465-44981 GCF_000296735.1 Chrysochloris asiatica | reverse complement strand
GACAGACAAATAGTGAAGCTCTTAGGAGCCAGGGAAAGGGTTTTTTACGAAGATGGTATCGAAAACCAAGAAGGAAGCCCCTGTCCCTCCCAAAACTGAAGCCAAAGCAAAGGCAGTGAAGGCCAAGAAGGCAGTGCTAAAAGGCGTCCACAGCTACACAAAAAAGAAGATCCACACATCACCCACTTTCCTGTGGCCCAAGACACTGAGGCTCCGAAGGCAGCCCTAATATCCTCGGAAGCGCGCCCCCAGGAGACAATAGCTGGACCACTGTACCATCTTCCAATTCCCTCTGAATACTGAGTCTTCCATGAAGAAGACTGCAGATAACAACACACTGTGTCCATTGTGGAGGTCAGGGCCAACAAGCATCAGATTAAACAGGCTGTGAACAAGTTCTGGGACGTTGTCGTCACCAAGGACCAAGGTCAACCCCTTGACTAGGCCTGATGGAGAACAGAAGGCCCATGTTCCACCGGCTTCTGACTAGGGTGCTTTGGATGTTGCCAACAAAACTGGGAGCATCTCAACTGAGTCCAGCTGGTGAATTCTAAATAAAACTTTTTCAATGCAAAAAAAAAGAAAAGCTCCAGGGAAAGACTGGTGCCAAGACACATGGCGCTCTCCAAGGACTGCTGGGTCTGCTCACGCTGAAAGGGAACAAGGACCTTTGTCCAGAGCCAGCATTCTGAATTAGGACTCCTAGCCTCCTAAACAGTGACCTGGTATGGTGCTGTAGGATAAGCACTGGACTGCTAACTGCAAGATTGAGGGTTCAAACCCACCAGAAACCCTGTACGGGGTTGCTCAATGGCAGTTTACAACAACAGTCTCCTGAGCTGACAGAGAATCCATTTCAGCTTCTTAAAGCCATCCATTTGTTAAAGCCATCCACTGTGGCATTTCCGTGATAGCATCGCTCAGTAGCCTGTGAAAGCCATCCACTCGTGGCATTTCCTTGATAGCATCGCTTAGTAGCCTGTGAAAGCCATCCACTCGTGGCATTTCCTTGATAGCATCGCTCAGTAGCCTGTGAAAGCCATCCACTCGTGGCATTTCCATGATATCATTGCTCAGTAGCCTGTGAAAGCCATCCCCTGTGGCATTTCTGTGATAACATCGCTCAGTAGCTAAGAAAGAACCCCTAGGTGGGCAGACACTCAAAATGCCCAGTGGCTGCGACAGTAGGCACAAACATATCCGTGATGGTGATGATGGTGCGGGACCAGGCAGTGTTTCCTTCTGTGGTGTGAGGGGTCGCCATGCGTTAGTGATGCGGTTATTGCATCCAGCTTGCCTTTGGGGCTTTAGTGGCTGGAAACCCAATTCTTACTTTCTCGTGGCATAGCTGTCCTTTCTTAGGGGCTCTCTGGGGCTCGGATTCTCAGTAGTTCATTGAAGTTGATGGATCCCCAAGCCCATTTCTCAGCATGGTTTTGGGAACCAGACCCAGTTTCCTCCATCTCAGGGGGTTCACAGGTGACCTTTTGACAACACCCTGAGGGTTTGAATGCTTCCCATACCACACCATGGAATTGATACCGACTCATGGTGCCCTTGTGTGTCCTGGGGCAGCGCTGCAGGATAAGCACTGGACTGCTAACCACAAGGTCCGTGGTTTAAATCCACCAGCCCCAGCCACTCCATGGAAAACCTATACAGGGTCACTGTGCGATGGCAACATGGTGCCCCCACATGTCAGAGTAGAAATGTGTTCCACAGGGTTTCAATTATTGATTTTTCATAGTAGATCACCAGGCTTTTCTTCTGAGGCACCTTTGGCTGAGCTTGAACCTCTGTTTGGTTAACAACCAAGTGTGTTAAGTCCCCCAGGGACTACAAGCCTTCTGCCCTTGGAAAATGGTGTCCGATGCCCCAGGGGCTCATGGGAATGGTAGTCCTAGGATATGGAGTACATTCAATGCAGTGGGCAATGAAGTCTAAAGCCGAGGAGCTGTTGGGAAATGGCCATCCCCCTTACTCTTGCCGCAGGCTGGCCAAGAATGTCCAGAAGCACCAGCAGCTGTTGTGGACCCTGGAGTCCTTGGTTACTGGGCGGGCTGTACGAGAGGTCCGAGACAGGGATGTCCCACTGACCCAGCAGCTGCTACAGTACCACGCAGACCAAGCACACTCCCAGGAAAAGACGATGGCTGACTGGGAGCCCATGGGTAAGAACCAGGAGTCCCAGCTGCCAGCCCATGCCCCCCTCCCCATGTCCCAGGGGTACCAGCCCAGCCCCCTCTGTTTCTCTGGCAGGGGTAGTTGGCCTCATCCTGCCACCCACATTCTCCTTCCTTGAGATGATGTGGAGGATTTGCCCTGCTCTGGCTATGGGTGAGTGATGGGCAGGGCCTGGACTTCTGGGTGTGAGGGAGGAGGGGGCCGGGCGGGGAAGGAACTTCTGGGTCTGAAGGAAGAGGGGGCCCGGGTCGGGGACTTCTGGTTCTGAGGGAGAAGGGGTTTGGGTCAGGGACTCCTAGGCTTAAGGGGGACAGGGCTATGGACCTGGATTTCAGAGCCTTGACCAACCCCCTTCCCCAGGCTGCACTGTAGTGGTCCTCGTGCCCCCGGTCTCCCCCACGCCCCTCCTCCTGGCTCAACTGGCAGGCGAATTAGGCACCTTCCCAGGAATCCTCAATGTGCTTATGGGCTCCACCCCACTGGGGCCTGTCCTGGCCTCCCAGCCTTGCGTCCAGAAGGTGGTCTTCTGTGGAGCTGTTGAGGTAGCTTCAGGGCTGGGAGTGGGGTGAACACAGTTGGGGGTAAAGGCTGCTACCCCAGGTAAACCCTCAGGGGTCTTACAGGAAGGACGTGCCCTTCGGCGGACCCTGGCGGGCCACGGCGTCGAGCTGGCCCTGGCGCTGGGGACAGAGTCGCTGCTGCTGCTGGCAGACACAGCGGACGTGGATTCCGCCGTGGAGGGTGTTGTGGATGCAGCTTGGTCAGACCGAAGCCCGGTGAGACCCCCAAGACCCCCACGTCTGGGGCTCTGTGTCTGCCCACATTTTCATTTTCCCATCTTCCTGTCCCCAAACTGCCTTTATACCATGGATTCTCCAAGACCCCTGATCCCCTTGACTTAATTTGTCCTTTTATTTCAATTGTGAAATATACATAACAAAACATTCGCCATCACACCTCTTCTTCCCAGGCATAAATCAGTGTCCTAAAACCCACTCACCATTCACCCTATAGGTTCAGATATCACCTCTAACCTTGTCCAAATTTTTTCATCACCCTTGAGACTCAAGGAGCCCTGGTGGCTCAGTGGTCAAACACCCAGACGTGATTTGAAGCCACCAGCTGTACCATGGAAGAAAGACCTGGTGATCTGCTCCCATAAGCTGACAGCCTAGGAACCCCTGTGGGCAGTTCTACTCTGTCACGTGGGGTCAATCTATTTCAGGGCACTTAACAATGACAGGGAGTCCTGGTGTGGCACTGTGCGTTAATGTGCCAGACTGCAAAGCCATTTGAACCTCAGGGTCGGCAGTTCAAGCTCACCAACTGCTCCTCAGAAACCCTATCTAGAGTCGCTATTGGTCAGAACTGACTCAATGACACTTCACAATAACAACAATGACAGACACATCGCCTCAACTCCCTGAACCTCCAGGCCCCTGGTGCCCCTGGTCTCAGCCAGCCTAGATTTCCTTATTCCTGGTTCTGTATTGTGTTGTGAAATGCCGTCAAGTCAGTTCCAATTCATAGCGACTCTGTATAGGGTTTCTCAGGAGTGGGTGGTGAGTTTAAACCACCGACCTTGTGGTTCAAACTGACCTTATCGTCTGTGCTTATCCAAAATGCCTCCCCAGGCCTCCCCCTGGTTCTGTAGGACTACACTTTTCTGAGCATCTAGGTCCCTGGTTTTCCACATACCATCTTAGCTCTACAAATAGCCAAGTTCTTGTGATGCCACATCTAACCTGACAGTTATCTGACAAGGATCCCTGACAGTTTCTGGGGTCTTCAGCCCCTTCTCCATGACCAACCTCAGGCACGTTCCTTCCTGCTCTGTGTGGGGGTATCCCCAAGTCTCAGCCCTTGTGGGGAGCTGATTCCCCCACCTGGGCCCTGAGTTTGCCCATTCTGACACCACTTTTCCTAACAGGGGGGCCTGAGGCTCCTTGTCCAGGAGTCCATGTGGGACGAGACCACGAGGCGGCTCCAGGCACGGATGAGGCAGCTGCGGGCTGGCCGAGGACTGGATGGAGCCGTGGACATGGGGGCTCGAGGGGCAGCCTCACTTGCCCAGGCCCAGCACTATGTTCACAAGGCCCAGAGCCAAGGGGCACAGGTACGCCCGGGGGCGTGAACTCCTGGCTCTGAGGGAGTTGGTGCTGAGAGTCTGGTGTCTTGGGTCCCAGGCTTCACCCAGTCTAAGGGAGGAAGAAGGTAGAGTTTGGATTCCTGGCTCTCAGGGAGGAGGCAGCTGGAGGGAGACTTCTAGAAATAATTCTCTTTCTCTCCAGGTGTTCCAAGCTGGCGATGTGCCCACAAACAGCCCGTTCTTCCCCCCGACCTTGATCTCTGACCTGCCTCCAGCCGCCCCTTGTGCCCAGTCTGAGGTGAGCCCTTTAGGATGGGAGTTCCTATGCTGCTCTCAGCCAGACATAGGCAGCCCCCCAGCGTCCTCCAGAAACCCCTGGGGCGGCGAGTCTCCTGGTCTGGGGGCTGTGGAGCTTGTCTCAGCACTTGTTTCTGATCCCAGGTTCCCTGGCCTGTGGTTGTGGCCTTCCCGTTCCGCACGACCAAGGAGGGCCTGGCTCTGGCCAATGGGATGTTCCAGGGAAACAGCGCCAGCGTGTGGAGCGAGAGGCTGGGGCAAGCACTGGACCTGGGCTACGGGTCAGTCACCTCCCTCAGAGCACAGAGGGCTGCTGGGATGCACAGCTGTCACTCTCTGTCGTGATGACTTCCTTCTCTCTGGGTCTCTGTCCCTGTGTCTCTCTGCCCTCTCTAATCCTTCCCACTTTCCTTTTCTCTCTCTGGCTCTGTCTCTCCTGTAGGCTCCAGGTGGGCACAGTCTGGATCAATACCCACGGCCTCAGCGACCCTGCAGTACCTGTGGGTGGAAGCAAGACGAACGGTTCTTCCCAGCATGGGGGCCTAGATGTGAGTGCACCTCATCACCCTCCCCCAGGCCCACCTGTGGCCTCTTGACACTGTCCCCTTCACAGGGCTGTTACGAGTATCTGAGGCCCACAGCACTCCCTGCCCGGCAGCCCTACCTGTCTGAGAGTCTGAACTATGACACCTTTGGCCTTGCTATCCCCTCCTCCCAACCAGCTGAGCCTGAAATGCAGCCCAGGTAAGCAGTTACAGGGGTTGCACCTCCCAGAATCCTTGGGGCCAGGGGCCAGTTGATCTGGGGCTGTGTCTGGCTTCGCCTGGGCTGGAGGGCTATCTTGCTGGGTATTGCTTCTGGCTCATATGCTCTCACCTTCTGAGGCTGCTAGGAGTCTCTGTTCTCACCAATGCCTATCTGGGCCCAGAGGCTCAAGGGAGCAGGGGCCTGGGGTCCCCCAGAGACTCAGGGAGCTGAAGTGTGGAATTGCATGGAGGCATCTGGCAGCAAGGGTCTGGGGTCTCCACCAGTTCATGGGAACAGGTATTTGCAGAGCCCTGCTAAGGCTCATGGCAGCTGAGGTAGTTCATCTAATGGGATGGAGCATGGGGTTAAAGCAGACTCTGATCCCAAGACCCACCCTCACCCCTTGCCCCACCCTAGCCCAGTGCCCCGCTATGGGCTCTTTGTTGGGGGCCGTTTCCAGACCCCAGGAGCCCAGAGTTCCAGGCCCATCCGGGATCACTCTGGCAAGCTCCAGGGCTACGTGGCTGAGGGTACAGCCAAAACCATCCAAGATGCGGTGCAGGCTGCTCATCAGGCCACCTCTGGGTAAGTGGAGTCACACAGAATACCTGGGGTCGTGGGGTGGCAGAGAGGGTAGTCTAGGACCCCAAAGTACTGATGGGCTGTGGTGCTGAGCTCCCAGGGTGGGGGCTGATGGCGTGTGGCATGTGGACCCCAAGGAGGTAGGATCCAGCCCCTCATCCACACCCTGGGGACAATGGGCCATGGGGTGTAGACCCCCAGGGTAGGGACTGTGGAGAGAGGTGGGCACCTTGGAAGAGCCAGGACTAGGCTGCTGACCTCCCTATGTGCTCCATCTGTACACAGCTGGGTGGCCCAGTCACCAGCTTCCCGGGTGGCCGTGCTCTGGGCCTTGGCGGCTGCATTGGAAAACCACAACTCTGCCTTGGTCTCGATTCTGGAACGTCAGGGAATGAAGCCTGAGGCCGCCAAAAAGGAGCTGAAACTAAGCATGGAGCGGCTTCGGGAGTGGAGGAGCCCCCAGGCCCAGGGCCAAATCCTGCAGGTAAGAGGGGTCTGTGGCGGTGGGCGGACAGGACAGACAGTCCTGCACAAGGTTCGAAACAAGGGACTGAGACAGGCCTCAGGGTCCAGGCTCAGCTCCACCCCTCACCATGCATGAATGATCATTCCAGGTTTTGCCTTTGTACTTCAGTTTTCTCATCTGTGAATTGGAGCTACATCCATCCTATGCCATAGAAGTGGTGGTGGTGGTGGTGGTGATTAAGTGTCATAGAGTCAGTTCCAACTCACAGCGACTCTGTAGAGGGTTTCCAAGGATCGGCTGGTGGGTTTAAAGTGCCGACCTTGTGGTTAGCAGTCCAGTGCTGATCTTACAGAGCCTTGAGTTGGAGCCTTTTGATGACAGTTAACAACATTTCCCTGGTGGCTCTGTAGGGTCGCTGACCTTGCGGATTATACCCTGCGTTCATACATCTTACCTTTATTCTGACTGGATGAGGATCAGTATGAATCCAGTTTCCACTTGAAAGACATTATACCCCAGGCTCCATAATCCTTGCTGTCAGCCAACCTAGAGACATACTCTTGCCAACCTCTAGCCACCTAGGGCCGACTTGGAGTTCACAAGTATCAAAAGCTAAATGTACAGCTCAACCCCCGTGACTCAACGGACAGCCAAGCAGTGGGCAGTCCTATGCCCAACCAAACCCACTGCCAGGGCGCTCATTTCCGACTCGCAGTGACCGTATACAGGGTTTCTGGGACTGCCAGTCCTTATAGGAACAGAAAGCCTCGTCTTTCTCCCATGGAACAGCTGCTGCATTTGAACTACTGACTTTGCAGTTAGCAATCCAGTACTTATCCTGCAGCACCACTAAGGTTCCTTGGACAGTCCTATAGCGTGAAGAGTAGCACCTGGGAGGAGCTCACTCCTTGGACCAATCTGCTGGGCAGGATCAGCAGAGCAGCATCGGCCCTCAGTAGGCGGGAATGGCTAGGAGGGGAGAACCAATGGGAACACTAAATAGGAAGGAAGTGGGAAGAGTACTGTTGCATTGTGGATACTGCAGTCAGTGCCATGAAACCAAATGTGTGAAATGTTGAATAGAAAGCAGTTTGCTCTGTAAACCACTCAAATCACAATAAAAAGATTTTTTTTTTAACCCTAAGTGCATAAACACCAAAAATTAGTGAAACAGTATGTTTACTATGAGTAGATAGGATTGGAGGGATTACTGGTGTGGGGTTGTAAGATAAGTACCAGAATGCTAACCACAAGGTAGTGTAGTGGTTCAGACTCACCAGCTGCTCCTCAGAAGCCCTATACAGTCATTATGAGTCAGAACTGACTGGCCCCTCACTTGACAGATACGATTGAAATCTGGCAGTATCAAAACCAGATGTATTTGGAAAGGTGCGCTAAAGAGTGGACAGTGAGAAGGGGTTGTTACCTAGACCATCACTATGTTACTTTCATAGAAGCTAGCACAGGGCAGGGTTTCAGGTCCATCTAGTGCAGAAACAATCACCAAGGACATGCTCTTCATCCTGAAAGACATCCTCTAGTCAGACCCTGGAGACATGTATAAGCACTGGACTTCTAACCACAAAGTCAGGAGTTCAAACCCAACTCAAACTCTGTATGGGATCATCATGAATCAGAACTGACTCCAGGGCACTTAGCAACAGTCAGACCCTGTAGTTCCTTAGCTGTTTACTAACCATTTACTGTTTGATCTGATAGTAACTCCAAGGAACCAGTTCAGTTCTTTCAAGGATGCGAAGGCACCTAAAGGCATATTGTTGTTTTTGTTGTTGTTAGGTGCCATCAAGTCCCTTCAGACTCATAGAACCCCATGCACAACAGAACAAAATTCTGCTGGATTCTGAGTCATCCTCACAATGATTGTTTAAGCTCATTTGTTGCTGCCATCTTGTCAACCCAGCTTGTTAAATAAAGATCTTCCTTTGATTAATTGACCCTCCACTTTACCAAGCATGATGTCCTTTTCCAGGGACTGCTCCCTACTTACTAACAGTATGTTCAAAGAATGAGAGATGATGTCTCTCCATCCTCGCTTCTAAAGAACATTCTGCCTGTTCTTCTAACACAAGTTTGTTTTTTCTTCTGGCAGTCCATGGTACTTTCAATACTCTTCACCAACACCATAATTCAAATACATCAATTCTTCTAAGGTCTTCCTTAGTCATTGTCCAATTTTTACATACATATGAGGCGATTGAAAGTACTATGGCTTGGGTCAGGGCACCTTAGTCCTCAAAGTGACATCTTTACTGTTTAACACTTTAAAGAAGCTGAATTGCCTAATGCAATAATGTCATTTGCTTTCTTGACTACTGCTTTCATAAGTGTTGATTGGGGATCCAAGCAAAACAAAGTCTTGGATAACTTCAATCTTTTCCCCATTTATCATGATGTTATTTATTGGTCCAGTTTTGAGGATTTTTGTTTTCTTTACATAGAGGTGCCATCCATATTGATGGCTGTTGTCTTTGATCTTCATCGGTAAATATTTAAGTCCTCTTCACTTCCAGCAAAGAAAGTTGTGTCATCTGTATATCTCAGGTTGTTAGTGAATCTTGCTCCAATCCTGATGCCACATTCTTCTTCAAATAATTCCACTTCTCAGATTATTTGCTCAGCACCTATGGTTATTTGCAACCCTAACTCACATCTTTCCTGGTTTTAAGTTATTCAATATATTCTTTTTCTGTGTGAACGACTGCCTCTTGGTCTATGGACAGGTTCCTCAGGAGCACAATTAAGTGTTCTGGAATGCCCATTCTTTGCAATGTTATCAATAGTTTTTCTAGTTGAATGCCATTCATCTAGTTGAATGCCTTTGCATAGTCAATAATATTAACACAAGTAAACATCTTTCTGGTGTTCTCTGCTTTTAGCCAATATATATCTGACATCAGCAATGATATCCCTCATTCCATGTCCTCTTCTGAATCTACTTTAAATTTCTAGTAGCTCCTGTGAATGTACTGCTACAACCATTTTTAAGTTACCTTCAGCAACATTTTACTTTCATGTGATATTAATTATATTGTTCAATGACTTTCTCACTCACTGGGTTACCTTTCTTTGGAATAGGCACAAATAAGGATCTCTTCCAATTGATTGAACAAGTAGCTGTCTTCCAAATTTC
>NW_006409668.1:0-509 GCF_000296735.1 Chrysochloris asiatica | reverse complement strand
CGTTTAAGAGATGATTTATCCGGAGGTCTCAAATCTTGAGAGTTAATCCTGTGAGAACTGAGAACTAAAGGCTGTCTCATGGACCCATCATTCTGGTACTTATGTATAAAGCTCCACGTGTTAGATTGGAATGACCCCTGGATGGGGTGGGAAGACTTTGTGTTTTGGAGAATAGTCCTTGCTGAAAGATGTTCGGGATCTTGGCTAATTCTTGTTCTCCAGACCTAAGGGGTGCGTTCTGCAGGGAGTGGGTGGTGTTTCAGAATGAAAACGCTGAAAGAACCCAGAGTTTAGAACTGACTCTGAGATTAACGTGTAAATGCGGGGTTCAAACCTCTTAAAGGCAATTCTGAACACGAAGCAGTGGAGGTAGATTCTTGGGATCTTTTGGTTTCAGGGGTTAAATCCTAGCGGTCACCTTTAGAAAGGTTGGGAGGTGGGGTGGTAAATGCTGGAGTGGGTGAGCTCTGGAGAGTTCTGTCTGCCCTACACTTAACGGCTTCCTCATC
>NW_006409667.1:44749-45197 GCF_000296735.1 Chrysochloris asiatica | reverse complement strand
AGTTGGTAGTTCAGGTTCACCAACTGCTCTTAGAAAACCCTACATATACAGTAGGTATATAAGTAGCTCTAGTAGGGCAGTGGATTTATAATGAGCTCAGATAGTGTAGTGGGTAAGAACCTGGCTGCAAACCTTATGGTCAGCAGTTCGAATCCAACAGCCACTACCGGAGACAGATGAGGCATTCTTCTCCCGTAATGATTTACAACCTCAGAAACACAGTACAGGGCCACTGTAAGTCGTACATGATTCCACAGCAAACAACAATAACAGCAGGGTATCCGAGGAGCATCTGGTGAGCTTGAACTAAAAACCTTGCAGTTAAAACGTCTTTCAAGTCTGGCGCAATAAACCACAGTATTACCCCAGGACTTCCAATCTCTCTTCCTCTATTTATCTCTCTGTATTTAGATAAATAGATAGATAGATAGATAGATAGATAGATAGA
>NW_006409667.1:7984-9735 GCF_000296735.1 Chrysochloris asiatica | reverse complement strand
ACCCTCCAAGGGTGGAGCTGGGGTGCCCACTAGCTCAGGCACCCCTATAGTCACCAGAATGGAGGTGTGCAGGCAGCAAGGGACCGATGAACAGATACCAAAAGAATGTCCACACCTTTATCTCAGCAGTTCTGCCAGGTGTCTGTGGCCGTTCTGATCCTTTCCCACGTGGCCTCACCCAAGTTGGTGGCTCCTGGAGCATCCGAGCATCACAGACTAGGAAGCAATAAATTTCTTGCTTCTGCCACAAATTCCCCCAGCTATGAGCCTTCCAACCTTCTAAGTATTCCTTTATATGTGGTTCAGAGTTCTGGAACCATCCTCTGAGCCTGCTTGGTCAGGTATTCTGTGTTGTTGTTGGTGGAGCTCTTTGCTACACATCCACCGGATCCGCCATCTTGTTTGTTCTTCCTATATCATTTTTTTCTTATTGGGCTCTTTAGATGTAACATTTATTATCATAAGCATAATTATGCAAAGTAAAATGTCAGATATTAATCATAATTCTTTATATATATATATACATACACACACACATACACATACCTACACACATACACTTGGGTTAAAATCTACACAATAAAGCAAAATTCAACAATTTCTACATGTGCGGTTCACTGATCTTGATTACATTATTCAAGTTGCACAAGTGTTCTTATTAGCCTTTTCCAATTTATTTTACCACCATTGAGATAAACTCACTGCCTTTTTTTTCATCGAATCCTTTGAGTTGCTCCTTTCAGTTTGAGACTATGTAGATAATTATTTTAAAAGAGTACAATGCCCAAGGCACGAATTCTTTACTAATTAAGCTCAGCAATTATTTCATTTAAAGATGAATTTAGATAGTGTTGATTTAAGATTTAAAGTTTATATCAAAGCAGTAGTTTTGGGGGTCATCCTACCTTAGTGTCTCCAAAAAGTCTGGATTACATAAGCTTTTGAAATTCTGTTCCAACATTTACCCCTTTTGATCAGGATACTTCTCTGGAGTCTTTGACCCAAATATTAAGTAATGGTAGCTGGACATCTTCCAGTTCTTCTGATCTCATGGCAAAAAAGGCAATTGTTCGTGAAGGCAATTAGACACACGTTCCATTTACCATTTCTTTTCTAGATTACCCTTTCTATGTGATTCCAGTCAAATAGAAACCAACTGTTTTACCTTGGAATATTAATCATAATTTAAAAGAGCATGTATAAATCTACTTTATGAGAAGATACCCATCCCACAAATATTTCCGTACTCTTGTGAAGTACTCTGAGTTAATGTTTTTTTTGTTCTTTTTTGTTGTTGTTGTTCTTTTTTTCAGGTGAGTGACCAGGTTTTTTTTTTTGTCTTTTTAGGGTTCAGAACTTTCTGGAGAAACATCTTCAACTTGTGATATAAAGTCGAATAGGCAAGTACAATCTGTGCATTAATCTATTCCTATCTCTCCCAATCCGTTTCTCACTCACTGAATCTCTGTCTCTCTCCTTTTCTCTTTCTCCTTTCTCTCTCTCTCTCTCTCTCTCTCTCTCTCTCTCTCTCTTCTCTTGCTTCTGCCTCCGCTTCTGCCTCCCCAGCTCAGCAAGTCTTTATTTTTTATACTTAAAACTACACAGTACATAATGAACTAACACTTTGATCTTTTCTTGAATTATTACACAGTTAATTACAACATTCTTGCACCTGGTCATTAGACAACTTTGACAAAAATATTTCTGTGATGTTCAACTGACCTTCATCTCTTTCCTCAGTATATGATAAA
>NW_006409667.1:6453-7884 GCF_000296735.1 Chrysochloris asiatica | reverse complement strand
AGGCTGTAAATCTTTTACGGAAGCAGAAAGCCCTCATGTGTCATGCATTGAACAGCTGTTAGTTTCGAACTGCTGACCCTCAGTGAGGTTGACAGCCCAATTCATAACCCACCAGAACTCCTTATTTAAGAGCCTGTATTGAGTTTCTGAGGAGTCGCTGGTCAGCCTGAACTGCCAATATTACAGTTTCAACAGCTTTGCAGTCTGGCCAGTTAACCCCCCACAGTGCCACACTACTCCGAATATATATATATGACTCTGGTATCGTAGTGGTTACGAATCGGGCTGTGAACCTCAAGGTCAGCAGTTCGAAACTACTGGCTGCTCCAAGGGAGGAAGTTTTGGCTTTCTACTCCTGTAAAGATTTACAGCTTTGGAAACCCTTTACAGGGTCACTATGGGTCGGAACTGACATGACAGCACTTAACAACAACACCTGTTATGTGTCAGGGAGTCAGTTCTGAGACATAGAGAATCTATAGTTTCCGTGGCTGTAAAAATTCTCGGGAGCAGAAAGCCTCATCTTTCTTCCATGGAAGGGCTGGTAGTTTCGATCTGCTGACCAGGTGGTTTGCAGCCATATTCGTAACCACTAGGCTACCAGAGCTCCATATATATATATATTCAGAGTCCTGGTGTGGCACTTTGGTTTATTGCGTGAGACTGCTAAGTCATTTGAACTGCCTGGTTGGTTGTTCAATCTCATCAATGGCTCCTAGAAAAGCCTATTTTTATAGATGGTATCAAAGAAGCTCTGGTAGCATAGTGGTTAAGAATGTGGCTGGAAACCTCAAGGTCAGCAGTTCAATACTGCCACCCCTTTTGTGTCACAAAGATGAGGCTTTCTCCTCTTGGCAATTTTTTACAGCTTTGGAAGCCCTGTATAGGATCTCTATTGCTTGGAACCGATTCCATGCCTCATAGCAACATAAATATGTGTGTGTGTGTGTGTGTGTGTGTGTAGAAAACGAGCTCTGGTAGCATAGCGGTTAAAATCAGGTTGGGAACTTTAAAGGCAGCAGTTCGAATCCACCAGCCGCTCCGTGGGAGATAGATAAGGCTTTCTGGTCCTGTAAAGATTTAAAGCCTCGGAACCCTGTACTAGGTGCTATGGGTCGTACCTGACTCCACGATACACAATAACAACACTGTTTCCAAGGAGCAACTGGTGAGCTCAAACCGACAACCTTGCAGTTAAAACGGCTTTGGAGTCTGGCTCATTAGCCCACAGCAGCACACCAGGATTCCAAATGCTTCCGAGTCTCTACCAGGCTTCCTTAGGCTCTCTGAGTCTCTCCTAGTCTCTCTGAGTCTCTTCGAGACTTTCCTAGGCTGTCCGACTCTCTCCGAATCTCTCTCTTCCTATCTCTCCCAATCTGTCTCACACTCACTGAATCTCTGTCTCTTTCACTTTCTATAAATAAATAAATA
>NW_006409667.1:3607-4800 GCF_000296735.1 Chrysochloris asiatica | reverse complement strand
CCACTAAAAGCTCAGTCCCCATGACAGGATCATGAGCTGAAGCAGGTTTCTACCACACCTCCTTGATATCACACTGATCCTTCCTAGAGCTTTATTTCTGATTTTGCTCGTGGGTCATGGGGTGACCTATGACAGTATGTCCCTCCTTTATGTATTGTAGTACGCCTGTGTATTTTACCATGGAATCAATGAGACCTGCTTGGTTCGAAGCATCCACACTTGTAGACAGGAGGAGTTCGTAATGATCCATCGACACACCTACCTGGAAAGTGACCACTTCTCCATGGATACATCTGTGGCAACATACCAGAGCTTTGCCACCACCCAGGAAGTCCTGTACCCCTTCTTCCTGTGGTGAGTGTCCATTCCCCCACAGCACAGTGAGACTCTGTCTCTACCAGTGAGGTGTCCTTTCCCATCTCTGAGTCTCAGTATGTTCCTCTGAGAAATGGGGAGGTAAGGAGAAAAGCAGCCAGAATGACTGTGAAAACCCTATGAAACAAGTCCTGAAAATGTGTCCCCTGATCTACAAAGGACTAGAGATATTGGAGTGTTCACAGTTTGAGATACCCTTTCTTCAGTGAAGAAGGTGTGTGGCCCACACTTACTTACTGCCTGTCCTTCAAAAAAACCTATTTGTCATGAGTAACAAGGCTCAGTGTACTTCTACAGGTGTCTCTGTCTTCTGGAGTCAGAACAAACAACCCTGAGAGCTGACACAATGCCTCCAGGACACATAGATATTGGGGAAGTTACCGTTTGGGTTCTTCCATGTAACAATCATTCCTAGGCCCCTACTGTTGCAGACACTGATGTAGGCCCTGGGTAGCACTCAGTGAACAAGCAGGCAGACAGTCCTGCTCTCCTGGGCTCCATTCTAATTGGGACTCACACACAAACAGCAGCCTTCTTAGCAGGTGGAGCCCAGAACTCCTGAGATTGTACACCCTCATGTCTCCTCCAGGTGTGGACAGATCTATCCTTAGTCTGCCCTGGACCTCGGAGCTGTGCAGCATCTCAAAGTGTGAGTGAGAAGTTGGGATTCTTGTGTTTATATTAGGTTGTGGGCTATGGGGAGTTATGTCTGTTTTGTGACTGGGTGTACCCCAGGTCCTCATATCTACATCGCCCTGGAGGGTTGTACTCTGGGCACCTACTACAGGATTAAAGCAGATGCAGAAAGATGTTTTGAG
>NW_006409667.1:0-3507 GCF_000296735.1 Chrysochloris asiatica | reverse complement strand
CTGGTAGAATCTGTGCATCCACAGACCGCTTTCACCTCTGCATGGTCCCTCCCATATTGATGGCTTAAAGGAAGAGTTGAAGAGGAATACCTGTCACTCATCCCTTACCTGTTGTGGGCAATGAGCTGCATGGCACCCCTGTACCTCAGGAGAACAGTGTCAGTGGGAGGAGAGGTCCTGCAGTGGGCTCTGAGTGAGACTCAGGAAGCATTCTGGGTACAAAGCTCAGGGTCTAGGCAGGCTAGGGGAAATGATGGAGTCTGTGCTCCTCAGTGACAGCTGTTCCTGGGGCATCCAGTGTACGAGGCTATAAGGTAGACATACAGAAATATTCCTCCCTGTCCAAAGAGACGAATCACCCATGGAGAGAAACCAGGTGACACACAGGATCTTAATTCTGGCTTTCTAAGGAAGGAAAAGTTGGTAAAACCATTGATGCAGAACTCTCTTGGTTGTGATGCTTGCCCAAGGATGGGACCAGACCTGCCAGTGATAAGAGAATCATAGGAAGGCTGACTGGAAGGGCAAGATCATGTTTGAGCATGCCCTGGGAGGACAATATGGAAGGAGAGGTCCATTGTTGACCTTGCTTCTATCCACAAATCCCTAGAGCCATCTTCTGCATCTCTGTCAACTGGGTCTACATCTACAACAAAGGTTTCCGTGAAAACCCAGGATTCACCAACATTAAGATGCCTGCAGATTTCCTGAGGGGGGGAACATGCTCATGTCAGGATTGGACCATCTAATGCACATTCTCATGACAAAGATGGAGGATCCACAGGACACTGACACAGAGCTCCTTAGTGAGGATGTGTGGGTGTGTCTGCATGTGAGCTTGTGAGAGTGGCATGGGGGAGAGGTAACTTAGGAGGACCCCAAGGCTGGGACAGGGCCAGAGATCACTGTAATCTCATGCTCCACTCCTGGTTGAGAGCTCTGTGTAGAGGATTATGGGGTGGAAATCTTGTCAGTGGGTTTTGTGGTGAGGAACTCTGTTCAGGTGTTGGAAATGCAAGAAGAAAGGCAGTCATGGTGCTCCACTTTTTTCTCTTCCAGCTCAAGAGCCAACACCAACAGTGGACATGAGGAAGCCCAGGGTCATCCATCTCCAGTTCAGGTACAGAAACCACAAATGCAATCACTTCTCCTACGTCCTCCAGAGCACTTAATGCCTTATGGCCTGGGCCCTCTCCTGACCAGCCGCAAGAATCTCCAGCCCAGGTGGCTCATGATCAAAACCTGGGTGATGTTCCTGAATACTCCCCAGTGGAGGCTCATGAATAACATCTCTGGGTGGATCCCCATATTCAGGCTACCATCACTCCATAGCAAGAGTCCTGGCTGGCTGCGTATTTAAAGGCCCATATTTAAAGTCTGGAACTGATAGACCCATTACACTCCCCGTCAACAGCTTAATACCCCTTTATCCACTTCTATCAACAGCCCTGAATCCCCCTTTTCTGTTCCATATCCACAGCCCTAGGCAGCCCCTGATCATTAGTTCCCCATCCAGAGCTCTTAGGAATTCTATTAGGAGTATTCATGCAGCATCACTTATGAATAAATTCTTTTCCTTTCCCTGACTGGATTTATTTATTATTATAATTAGTATAATTTTTTTACATTGGTCATTTAATCCTTGCACTTTTCAATATTAACAGGTTAGATTTTAGCATTTAAAATTTTAGTTAGGATGTGTTTTTAATGTGTGTTCTAGTAGTTTTGTGTGCACCCACAACCCTATGGAAACACCCAAACATCTACTGCCAGAGTGTTTTCATCTGCACAATAGAAACAGTGCACACAGAGAGGACTTTTCTATACCACTCCCCCTGATCCCTGCTGTCAATCAGTGACTCTCTGTGTCTGTGGATTATTTGCTGGTGATTTCTGATCTGCATGGAAATTTGTAGCCTTTCATCCTTGCTGCTGTCACTTAGCTTAAAGCCATGGAGTTTCACCCAGGCTGATGCCAGGTGTTACAACGTATGGGTGGATCACAAGTTATTCACCCATTCATCTGTGTGTGAACATTTGCATTGATGATCTTTTTTACTCAAGAGGGTCCTGCTGCTTTGAGAACTGTGGATAGGTATTTATGTGAGTACCTTTACATAGCTTATGTCACAAGGGTAGGTAAGGAGAGTTGGGATGGATCAAACGATGGGCAAGCCATGTTAGATAATCCATAGGCCCCTTCACCCCCCAGCTCCCAGTTATGGGAAGCAAGGATACAGTGGTTCTGGAGGTAATGATGAGTGAGGTGAGGAGTTAACGATAATGTGGTGGTTTTAGTAATGGCAAGTGAGAATGGAGTACAAATGAGGTGTAGGGAGGACTACAGGTAGAAATCGGTATTATAGAGAGAAGGGAAGATCATTGGGTATACAATGTGCCCATTGAGGGGTTATGTGTACTAGAAAGCTACACAGGTGTCAGATATAAGGCATGGATAGGATATTAGAAGGCACAGAATATAGGAAGTGAGGTAAAATGGTCTTAACATGAGTCCTAGTGATAAAGGGTAATCACTAGAGTGCTAGCTGCAAAGTAGGCAACTAAAACCAACCATTCACTCCTTGGAAACCCTATACAGGGTCGCTAGGAGTAAGAACTGGCTTAATGACTTAAAAACAACAATGACATTCATAAAACTGACCTCAGAAAACTGTTAGGTTTAAGAATAAATAGTTAATTTAAAAAAAAATCATTTCTTTGTCAACTACTAAGTATTCATTTAAACTTGGAAAAGGAGGGTGGGATTTTCAGAAGAAGCCTCACATGTAGTTGGCAGCATGACTAGCACACTTAGTATCTTCATTTGGGTTATGCAAATGCAAGCTATGCTTAAGAGATGGGACTAGAGGGAATATCAAACACAGAGGGAGACCAGCGTTCAGTAAAAGTATCAACAGAAACTGCCACAAATGCATTATACAAGAAAGTAGATGGTAAAGTGGGAGTTTGAAAAAGTGTCAAAAGGTGACAATTAACAGGAGATGCTACTAAGCTAGATGAGGAGGTATTGTTGGATGCTTAGGTGTCAGTTGCCACTCATAGCAACACTATGGAGTTTTCAAAGAGCAGCTGGTGGGTCAGCAACATAGTGCTTATCCTACAACGCCATACCAGGACTCCAGGCAGAAGGATAGTTATCAGCAACCACTTCTCCAATTTCTGCGCTGACATCAGGCCACCCTAAAGAGGTCCACTAGGAGAGTGGAGGAACTGGTGGGACATTGTCCCAGGAGTGGTTGCAGAGTGAATCCCAGGGGAAAGTTCTGTAGGTCTTGGAAGGAAGCACTCCCTGGGGTGCAAGATCATGGGAGCAGGGACTACGGAGCCAGACGGTGCCAATGTGCTGGCTGTATACATGCGCTGAGCCTGCTGCTGGCATTACTACTGGTGGTAGGACAGGCTGCTGTGGCTGCCCATCTCTACAGTGCTGGGGATGGGCGCCGGCCTGTGGGGCTGGCCTCAGCGTTTGTCGCTGTCCGCCAGGGC
>NW_006409666.1:40174-44933 GCF_000296735.1 Chrysochloris asiatica | reverse complement strand
GGAAATCATCAGACAATATCATTGATATTCCATGTGAGTAAAGTTTACTAAAGATAATGCAAAAACAGCTGCAACCATACATTGACAGAGAACTTCCAGAGGTTCAAGCTGGATTCAGAAGAGGATGTGGAACAAGGGATATCATTGATGATGTTAGATGGATCTTGGCAGAAAGCAAAGAATACCAGAAAGATGTTTACCTGTGCTTTATTGACAATGCAAAGGCTTTCAAACACTTAATTGTGCTTATGATGAACCTGTACATAGACCAATAGGCAGTTGTTCGAACAGAACAAGGGAACACTGAATGGTTAAGAATTAGGAAAGTTGTGTGCCAGGGTTATATTCTTTCACCATACGTATTCAATCTGTATGCTGAAAAAATAATCTGAGAAGCTGGATTACATGAAGAAATCATGGCATCAGGATTGGAGGAAGACTCATTAACAACCTGTGAAGATACAACCTTGCTTGCTAAAAGTGAAGGGGACTTAAAGTACTTACTGATGAAGTTCAAACACTATAGCCTTTGGTATGAGTTGTGTCTCAATGTAAAGAAAACAAAAATCCACAGCACTGGACCAATAAATAGCATCCACATCAATGGAGAAAAGATTGAAGTTGTCAATGACTTCATTTTGCTCAAACCAACCATCAATACTCATGGAAGCAGTCAAGAAATCAAATGCCATATTATATAAGGCAAATCTGCTGCACAAGACCTCTTTAAAGTGTTGAAGAGCAAAGATGTCAGTTTGAGGACTAAGGTGCACCTGACCCAAGCCATGATATTTTCAATAACCTCATATGCATGTGAAAGTTGGATAGGAATACCACAGAAGAATTGATGTAGTTGAGTTTTGGTGTTGGAGGAAAATATTGAAACAAAGATACAGATAACCAAATTAAGCAGATGCAGATGAAAGCCCTGGAACTCTGAACTTCAGATGAAGGGATAGAGAAGTGGAATGAATGCTTACTAGGAGACAGTACTGAGCAGCCATTGCAAAAAAAGAAGAGACTGGTGATATGAACAGGTGACCAGATGGTCATAGCCATCTTGAGCTTTTGTGTATGGCTTCAGAGATAAGAAAACTTACTGGTATTGCATAAACATACCCGTGGCTTGCAAAGACAAAAGTGTGGGTTGTTTCTTGTTTCTCACACTGCCCTGGTGATCAGAGGAGCCCTGGTGGTGTAGTAGCTATGCATTGGGCTGCTAATGACTAGGTCAGCAGTTGAAATCCACCAGTTGTTTCGTTGGAGAAAGATGAAATTTTCTGCTCCCATAAAGATTTACAGTCCCAGAAACCCTATACAGGGTTGCTATGAGTTATAATCAACTTACAGCACACCACCACTATCACAACACAAATTCAGTAGCCAACATTAACCTCAATGGAGAGAAACTGGTAACATTCCCTTTGCTAACACGAAGAAGAGAAGGATGTCACTTCTATTCAATATGGGGTTGGAAGTCTTAGCTAGAGCCATAATGCAAGAAAGGGAAATTAGAGGCATCTAAATTGGCACAGAAAAAGCAAAACTCTCTGTTTAGAGATAATAAAATCCTATACATAGAAAATCACAAAGACTCAGTAAGAATATTATTGGAAATCATTGAAAGATTCAGTGAAGTGTCAAAGTATAACATCAATATATAGGAGGTGGGGCTAAATGGCAGCTAGGTTAGAGGTGCAGTGAGGTTCACCATCAACAATACCATAATATAATACCAGGCAAAGCAGACTCAGGGCAGAGCTCCCAAACTCGGAATCACATAGATAAGAATATTTAAAAGGTTTGAAGGCTTATAGCTAGTGGAACTTGTATCAAAAGTAAGAAATCGTGTGCTTTTGAATCTGACGGGCTCAGTGGCCCGGAGCCAATAACTTGGGCAAGACCAAATGACAAGACCAAACGCGAGAGCAGACACACCATAGAAGAATGCCACGGGAATCTTGGAGCAAAAGTGGACAATATATTTTGTCAGTTTTGCTTTGGTCTGATTTTATTTTATTTTTTGGTATCTGTTTATTGGCCCCAACTGTTTGCACACCTCCATTCTGGTGACTAGAGGGGGTGCCTGAGTGAGTGGACATCCCGGACCCACACCACTGGTGGGTTCTTCTGCCACGCATGCACACAGATACAAACTCTCAGTCCAAGAGATGGCACTGAACTTTTTTTTTTTTTTTTAATATAGAAAAGCCAGAACAAGGGGTGTGGAGAGGGAAAGGGAATTTAAAAACAAAACAGGCTGAAATTTTAATTAAATCCTGAGGCACAGCATAACAACAAACAGTGGTATCTTGAAATCTCTCAGGCAGCTTTGAAGGCAAGAAGCTGAAAGAGGACATTAAAGTCATACTCATACTAGGCTACAGATTTTTTTTTTTCCTTCTCTCCCTCCTCTCCCTTTTATGTGATTATAGACTGCAGTATTCAGTCTAGTTATTTTGTGGTTGTTGTTGTTTTTGTTTTGGTTTTTTTGCTGTTTAGCTGTTTTATGCTCCCCCTTCTACCTTGGGGGGACTCTTTCTCTCCCTATATTACCCAAGAAGACACAGCAACTGATGCCATATAGTCAAGCTACAATCACTCTACAAAATACCAAAATCTAGGCAAGAACCAATACCAACTGCCATTATACCAGGGAGACAGACAACACCTGTGAAAATTACTCTGAGTTAAGCAATAAGAAGAGTGGAAAGGGAAACCCACATCCTGATCACATCTACCTGGAAGCAATCAGAAAGCATAAAAATTACCAAAACACATACTCAATTAAGTATTAAAGCCACAGATAAACACTAAAGACATCCAAGAAGCAAAAGCAGATGACCGTATCAGCACATGTCCAGAATCAAGATAAAATGTCTGAGACAAACAACCTAGAAGTAGACCTGAACTCCATTCTGGAAGGAGGCCAGGCCTTAGAAATGCATGAGAAGGAATTCAGAAAAATGATTATAAAATGTTTCAAAACACTTTACAATGGAGTTGAGAAAAATAAAGAAGTCAGGAAAATGCTATAGAAACAATCAAATAAGATAGATACAACATTGGAAACAATTCAAAATCTACAGAAAGAGGTCCAAACAATCAATAATAGAATATCAGAAATAGACAATACACTGAAAGATCAAAGGAGTAGACTACAAGAGATGGAAGGCAGAACCAGTGAGCTGGAAGACAAATCTCTCAATACCATTAAGATAGAAAAGCAAACAGAAAAATAGTATTAAAAATTTTGAAGAAGGTCTAAGATTCATGTTGGACAACATGAAGAGGAATAACTTAAGAATTATCGGCATTCTAGAACAAGAAGAATCACACAAGTCCACAAAAGAAATTGTTGAAGACCTGCAGGAAGAAAATTTCTCTAACATCCTGAAAAGTGAAAAGGTAAGCATTCAAGAAGCTCAATGAACCCCAGGAAGGACAGACCCCAAAAGAAAATCACCAAGACATATCATAATCAAGCTGTCCAAAATCAAAGATAAGGAGACACTCCTGAAAGCAGCTAGGGAAAATAGAAGTGTTTCATACAAAGGAAAGCAAGTCAGATTAAGCTCGGATCTCTCAGCAGAAACCATGCAAGCAAGAAGGCAATAGGGAGACATGTATAAAATCCTGAAAGAAAAAAACTGCCAACCAAGAATCCTTCATTCAGCAAAGGATTCAATCAAATACAACAGTGTAATCAAAACATTTCAGGATAAACAGATTTTTATCTGTTTAGCTAAGGGATTTTGCAAAAGCCAACCATGCACCACAAAACATCCTAAAGGGAGTTCAGTGGATGAAGAACCAACAAGAACAGACAGCAACCAGAGATTGGCATACATGGCAGCATCTCCCAGAAGTAAATCGACAGAAGGAAAAGTTGCAAACAGACAAAACTATAAGAACAAACTCAGAGAATCTGGGAGGTCAGTCTATGATCAAAACAATTACAATGCAAAGGAACGTAAACACATAGGAACAGAGATCCAGATGGTGAGAAGGTCAGGTAGATTACAGTATAAAATGTTATTGTTGTTAAGTGCCGTTGAGTCGGTTCCGACCCATAGTGACCCTGTACAGGGTTTCCAAGGGTGTAAATCTTTACGGGAGTAGAAAGCCTCATCTTTCTCCTGCAGAACGGCTGGTAGTTTTGAACCGCTGACCTTAAGGTTTGCAGCCCGATTCATAACCACTACGCTACCAGAGCTCCTTACAGTATAAAATAGATGGCACTAAATGGAGAGAAAAGTTAATGGACTATAAGGTAACCTCCAAGAAAATTAATAATTCACAACATACCAAGAAAATGAAAATTGAAGAAGAACCTGGAAAAATTAAAACTATTAGGAAACGCACAAGAAAGAACACAAAAAGCATGAACTCAGCAAAGGAAGACACACAGAACAAAGAAAGCAGGAACACCACACAAAAAAACAACATAATAACAACAACTAATGCATACCTATCGATAATTACACTGAGTGTATACAGATTAAATGCACCAGTAAAGAGCCAGAGGGTGGCAGAATGGATAAGAAAACAAGATCCTTTAATATGCTGTCTGAAACAGACACATCTCACACACAGAGACAAAAACAGATTAAAAGTCAAAGGATGGGAAAAAAATATACCAAGCTAATTGCAATAAAAATGAACAGGAGTGGCAGTACTAATCTCTGATAAAATAAACTTTAAGGCAAAAGCCAGCATAATAGATAAAGATGGACATTATCTCATGATTAAAGGGACA
>NW_006409666.1:5533-6022 GCF_000296735.1 Chrysochloris asiatica | reverse complement strand
TTTCAGGGTTTTATAATGTGTCTCCCCATTGCCTTATTGCTTGCATGGTTTCTGCTGAGAGAGCCAAGCTTAATCTGACTTGTTTGCCTTTGTATGCAACACTTCTGTTTTCCCTAGGTGCTTTCAGGAGTGTCTCCTTATCTTTGATTTTGGAGAGCTTGATTATGATATGTCTTGGTGGTTTTCTTTTGGGGTCTATCCTTCCTGGTGTTCGTTGAGCTTCTTCAATGTTTATCTTTTCACTTTTCAGGATATTAGAGAAATTTTCTTCCTGCAGTTCTTCAACTATTTCCTCTATGGGCTTGTGTGATTCTTCTTGTTCTGGAATGCCAATAATTCTTAAGTCATTCCTCTTCATGTTGTTCAACATAAATCTTAGAACTTCTTCAGATCTTTTAAATCAGTTTTTCTGTTTGCTCTTCTATCTTAGTGGTATTGAGAGATTTATCTTCCAGCTCATTGGTTCTGCCTTCCATCTCTTCGATTATA
>NW_006409666.1:3093-4308 GCF_000296735.1 Chrysochloris asiatica | reverse complement strand
TTCTGTTATGTCAGCACTGTTAAGTGCTGTAGATTTGTTTCAACTCATAGTACCCTATGTGGGTTTTCTGAGGAGCAGCTGGTGGGTTAGAACCATAGATCTTATGGTTAGTAGTAAAATAGGGGGTCTAATGACTGAAACTCTGAAAGAAAATAATGTGGATCCCTTTGATCAGATAATAGCATTCTTAGTCCTACAAAATGAGGGATCCATCACCTCTATTTGTGAGCTATTTGAATTTAGGAGTCTTGGTGTGCAACTGTAGGATAAGCACTGGACCACAAGGTTGGTTTGAACAGCAAAGTTGGCAGTTCACCTGCCGATTCTCAGAAATCCTATACAGGGTCACTAGAAGTCTGAATCCACTCGACAGCACTTAACAACAACAATTAACCCTGTGTGCCTCCATTTCTCATCTAATACACTGACATACTACATTCCTTGATGGAGGTTGTGAGATTAAGTGAAATTGTGACTGGAAAGCACAGAGCTTCATACTATCTGTTCTTCTTCTTCAGATGGTACCCAATGAACAGGTAGAACCTGAGGGAGAAAGCAATGCATCTGGATACTTTACAAGGACAATGTTGCTCTCTTGCACAAAATTACTGAGAGTCAAAACAGGGTCTGGATAAGAAGCAACCTCTGGAAGTCTAGAGTGAAAAAGAGTTCCAGGAAGTCTCCTCCAGTAAAAGAAAACAAGCAAAAGAAATATAGGATGTCAACTCAACTTGAACTAGTCTTTCTAAGAAGGCTCAAATTTCAAACTTTCTATTAAGATTTGCTGGAGAAAGAAGCACTGATCACGGAGACGACTGAAATGTGGCTCATCGTGTTCCTCCATGGTAGACAAACACTGCTGTGTCTCTCTTTCTGGAGTTCACACAGGAAGCTTAGAAGACTGTTTTTGTGTGTTGAGCTGAACATCAGGTGATAGGGTCTGACACTCACCATTGGTAAGACCATGACAAAGTCCCTTAACCCACTTGGCTTGTTTCATCAGCAGTAAAGTAAGTTGTCAGTCTGTGATCCCTCAGATTCCTTCTGATTCTAAGCAGATAAAGACTCAGTCTAGAACAGTGGACACGAATCTAAAAAATGCAGCTGAATGTATGTTTTACGTTGTTGTATCAGTTTGAGGACTAAGGTATGTCTAACCAAGCAATGTGCATGTGAAAGTTGGATAGTGAGTAAGAAAGACCATAGAATTGATGC
>NW_006409666.1:0-1932 GCF_000296735.1 Chrysochloris asiatica | reverse complement strand
CTGCTTGTGGGCATGATTGAAGAGAGGCTGTCCTGGCTGGAAGAACTGTGCCCTGAGCATTTCTAACCCTGAGTTGTAATCAGTTCACTTCCCTAATAAATCCCATAACTTTGAGTATGGGATCTGAGTTCTGTAAGGCCTTTGCAATGAATTCTAGAACCTAGCTGAGTAGAGAGAGCACTGTGGGAGAGATGGCTCAGTGCTTCTTTTTACACAGTGCCAAACTATGTCACTGAAGTCCTCTATCACCCTTACTGGCCCTCTACTCCACCAAACATGACACTTTCTTCCAGTAAGTGGTCCCTCCTGATGATGTGCCCACAACAAGCAAGTTGGACAAGACTATTTAGAAAATACAGGTCATAAAAATAATGTCTAGCAGACATACTACACAGACACAGATGAAAATCCTAGAACCCTGAACTTCAGAATAAAGCTTAGAGAAGTGGATTGAGTGCTTGCTGGGAAAAGAGGCTGAGCAGGGATGCCAAGAGAGGGAGACTGACTGGTGAATGGCTGCACAGACACAGTGCAACCATCTTGAATTTTTGTGAGCAGTTTGGGCAACAGAAGGCAACCTGGTAGAGCAGATTCACACAGCGACGGGAAAGGTGCAACTTCTTATTTTGTCCCACGCTCTCTAGTGACCAGAGGTGTGGCCAGCTTCTTCCCTCATGTACCCTCAGCAAAGACCTTACTCTCCAGGAGTTTGGAGTTGTGTGGTTGGAAACCACCCCAGTGTGAGGTGGGGGCCAGCGACACTGCTTTGGTATCTGGATTCCGGTGGACTTGACTCCAGAACTATGGAACCTGCAGAGCCAGCAGACCAACATTAATGTAGTAGAAACCCTCATAACCAGCCAGCCTGCTCCCCCTGCTGCCCTCTGTTCCTAACAAACACTGAAACCAGCTCCATTAAGGGCCTCCACAAACTACTTCCACATTGAGTGCCCTGAACTTAGATAACACTTAGGCTTATAGGAACTCCATCTAAAGCCAGGAATGCTGTTGTCACTTCCCTCCCACACTCAACTAGTGAGGTCCTTGACTAGCAAGAGTTCCCCAGAGTTTTCTTCTCTCTGGACCCAACAGCTGTACTTTTTTTCCCCCTTCCTTTTATTGCTTTGTTGTTGTTCTTTACTCTTTCTTTCCTTCCTTCTAGTCCCTTGAATTTGATCCTTTCTAGTTCCACTTTTATTTTTCCTTCTTTTCTTTGGTTTCTAACCTCCCCCCCCCTTTTTTTTTTCTTTACAACTCTCCACTCTCTTTCTCTTTTAATCTTCCCTCTGCTGGTTTTTCTTTTCCTGTTTTGTTTTTAAATTTTTTCTTCTTAACTGTCTTATTTTTATTTTCAATAGCTCCATTTTCCTGTCCCTCTTTTCTCTAGTTATTATATTGTTGTTGTTATTGTTGTTTTTGGTTGCTGTCTTTATTATTTCTCTTTTTATTATTAATAGTTGCTTGTTTGTTTATTCTGGTTTGTTTTCTTGTGTGTGTGTGTCTTATACTCTTTCCCACCAGACAGGAGACAGCAACCATTCCCATACAGCCCAATCACAACCCTAGCTATACCACCTGATCAACAATAGATATGAGCCAACACCAGCAAAACCCTCCCTAAACTGAGGTGCATGCACATCAAATGAAGAATGGTAGATGTGCTTCCATTCTCTAACTACACCCACAGGAGACAGCTGTGAAAGTCTATGAACATAACAACATACAATCATCAGTTAAATACAAATATAACAATACCACAATGTTCCAGAGACAACAGACAATTTTAGTTCACAATTGAAGAAATCAAGAGAGAATGGCTCAAACAAATGACTACGATGGAGAGTCAGAAAAACGTTTCTGTGGAAGAAAAGATAATGGAACTAATGGAAAAATAATTCAAAAGAATATTTAGGTACTTTCAAAGGATTGGCA
>NW_006409665.1:45589-46037 GCF_000296735.1 Chrysochloris asiatica | reverse complement strand
GATATAAGGTAACCACAATAATGGGGTTGGGGTTGGGGGTTTAGTTTGGGTGTTGGGGAGGGCAATACAAGAAGGAGGAGGAGGTGGAAGAACAATATAGACAGAGGAATACTGAGATAGGTTTGCATGTCCTAAGTGGGACAGAGGTAAATAGTGATGCATGCTCAACCTTCGAAATACAGGGCTGTGGGATACAGGGATCTAGGCGTAGTTTAAGATGGGAAAATAATACTAAAATTCTTATGAATATTAGTTTCCCTTGCCTACTACTGTAAAATAGACACTTGAGTGGGATAGAAACATGATTAGAGAAAACTTGTAAGACCATCTTCAGCCTATAACTGATTGGAATACCTAAAGGGGGTTCTAGAACTTGCCCAGTGAAATAGGCCTCTTGCAAAGCCTTTACATAGTATAGGACCTTAGGTGGAATCCTGAGTCCCATCCA
>NW_006409665.1:44917-45489 GCF_000296735.1 Chrysochloris asiatica | reverse complement strand
GTCAGTCTATGATCAAAACAATTACAATGTTAAAGAAGGTAAACACAGAGGAACAGCGATCCAGGAGGTGAGACGGTCAGGTAGACTACAGGATAAAATAGACTATCTTAAATGGAGGGAATAATTAATGGAATATAAGGTAACCACAATAATGGGGTTGGGGTTGGGGGTTTAGTTTGGGTGTTGCAGAGGGCAATACAAGAAGGAGGAGGAGGTGGAAGAACAAGATAGACAGAGGAATACTGAGATAGGTTTGCATGTCCTAAGTGGGACAGAGGTAAATAGTGATGCATGCTCAACCTTCGAAATACAGGGCTCTGGGATACAGGGATCTAGGCGTAGTTTAAGATGGGAAATAATACTAAAATTCTTGACTACCTTATGAATATTAGTTTCCCTTGCCTACTACTGTAAAATAGACACTTGAGTGGGATAGAAACATAATTAGAGAAAACTTGTAAGCCCATCTTCAACCTATAACTGACTGGAATACCTAAAGGGGGTTCTAGAACTTGCCCAGTGAAATAGGCCTTTTGCAAAGCCTTTACAGAGTATAGGACCTTAGGTGGAAT
>NW_006409665.1:41127-43331 GCF_000296735.1 Chrysochloris asiatica | reverse complement strand
TGAATGTATAACTGATGATCTGCCCTGTAAACTTTCACTCAATCCATAATAAAAACCTTTAAAAAAGTTCCTGGGAAAATGGAAAAAAAGAATGTTGGCAGAAGACCCGAGACTCCAGGATCAGAAACAGGGACAGCAGTAGTTACATAGCTTTTCCTTGTTCTGGTTCCCCATGCTCCATTCCAGGTGACATATGCACACACAACAGCTTGCATCACAAGAGAGAATCTCTGAGCTTAGAGAATACAAATATTTTTATACTGGATCATAAGTATCCTGTCCTTTGCCTAAGAGGTAACTACTATCTTCTCCTCCTATGTTCTAAACAAATCTGTCTTTTGTTCTGAAAGGAGAACCAGAATCAAGATTTTCATTGTAGAAATATCCTTGAAAAGATAACCTGGAACAAAAACAACCAGTACCAGTTGTCCCAAGACTACTATGCAGAAACACAAGAAACCCAAAGAGAACTGTCTCTCAATTATAAATGCCCTCTCTCTCCACCATTTCTAGTTTTGGCTTTTAGCAAATTTTCCCATGACTACACCCCTCCACCAGCCACCCTAACTAATCTGACCAACAGAGAATGGCACCAAATCAATTTCTCACACAACATTTAATTAAGGTTACAACCAACAGGATTCTAAGCAACAGGGTGAGGCAATCCTGCAGTACTGAGCTTATGTATGGCCCCTAGGATCCTGGACCCATCAGCTGAATAAATACCCTAATGAGAATCTCCCTGAGAAAGCCAGCTGCCTTTATCCGTAAGCTGTTGTATTGACCTTTCCACTTCACTCAAGGTAAATAAAAAGGTAAATAACCCAGGCACAGTAACATGTATCAGAGATTGCACAGATTCCACTTTGGCCTGGGAGGAAGAAGTCTCATCCATAACAACTCTGGGCAGCAACTTGAGGCTGACCTGAATTGCTTTCAGGCCAAAGATGTCATTAATCACTTCAGTTAAAGTCATGGACAGATTTTATATCTTTTCTAAATGAATGAGGTAGCTACCAAAAAGGTGCTCATAAATAATCTTTCTGAGGGAGAGTCTCTGAGTAGCCAAGGACAATCTTGTTTTGGAAGAATCTCTGTGGTCATTTGAGGAATTTGAGGAAAGAGCTACTCTATTGGTGGTGCTTCCTTAAACACTTAAAGGATGTCTTCAGGAGAGTCAAGTTAATGCCTAACTTCCAACATAAGTCTTGAGGACACACATGATGTCCCTGTAAAGAAAGTGCTATTGAACCTCTCTATGTAGGACCTGTGTCAGTCACAGGGCATTGCTTGACAGTGCCTTGATGTGGTCTTCTGGCAGGCTGGTAAACCTAAGGGTTGTGAGTTCAGTTTGATACCTGAGGGCTATCAGACTAACTTTCCTATTGGTCTAATCCATCAGGCAGGTGGCATTTAATGACTCCAGAGAATGAAGGTAGTGAAGGTATGCAGAAGTGCTGAAGGGTTTTGCATGAAGACACAGAAGCTGGGGGGCTGCAGTCTTCCCCTGCTTTACCTGGTAGATTTCTTAGTGAGGTTAAGAGGAATGGCAATGTAAATCATAGTTAGAGCCATCTGGAAAGGGTGGATTTGACAGATTCAGCAGTTAGTTCAATTTAAGGAGCTTCCAAAGGTTTGGGAGTCACCAGAGCATTTTCCTTCATAAAGAAGGATCCAGGGACAGCTCTGAAAGAAACGAAAGTCCTTCCTTCCTCATGCCTTCAGTTATTGGAGTTGGACCACAAAATTAGTTTGTTCCATTCTAGTAAGAGTCCTGGTATGGCACTGTGGTATAAAGCATGGAACTACAAGTTTGGTTAGAACCACAAGGTCGGAGGTTCAAACTCACCAGCCATTCCTCAGAAACCCTACACAAGATCACTGACTCAACAGCACTTAACAACATTCTAGTAGCTATAACTTTACTTTTTTAAAAATCATCTCTATTCACACCTAGATCTTTCATCTGGAAGAGTCTTGTGCGAGAGAAATTAGGTATCTTTGTAAAACTTACAGAAGCCCACTTTGACCTGCATTAATCACTGCTGAGTAGCTCATGAATCAGTGTACCCAACCAGGTGATCATTGTCCATACGATATTGGGCCATGTTAATTCAACAAGAGAATTTAAGTAGTTGAGCCAGAATTAAGTTTGAAATCCCTAGGTCTTTGGGCTGGACTGCCACTTAGAAAGTATACTGATT
>NW_006409665.1:29634-40822 GCF_000296735.1 Chrysochloris asiatica | reverse complement strand
AAATAGAAATACCTTATGATCCAGCAATTCCTCTATTTGGTATTTACCCACAAGAAATACAAGCCATAACACGAGTAGATATATGCACACCAATGTTCACAGCAGCACTATTTACAATAGCAAACAGATGGAGACAGCCAAAGTGCCCATCAATTGAAAAATGGATAAATAAACTGTGGTACATACACACAATGGAATATTATGCTACCTTGAAGAATAACAAGCAAGCAGCAAGCCACGGCATAACATTGATGAACCTTGAGGACATTATGTTGAGTGAAATTAGTCAGTCACCAAAGGAGAAATACTGCATAGGACCACTACTGTAAAAGACTGAGAAAAAGAACCCATACTAAAGCTGAGGCGGTAGGGGTGAGATTCTTTGCTGGTTGCTGGGATGTAAGGGATGAGGGGAGGGGAGGGAAGGGAATGTGGAGCACAGGGCAGGGAATAGACACAGTTTGAGTTCTGGGGAGGGAGGCAAAATACAAGAAGGGGGAGGGGAATGGAAGAACAAAGTGGATGGGAGAACAATTAGGCAGGTTTGCATGGGCTAAGTGGGACAAAGGTAAATAATGATGTATGTACAACCTTGGAACAACAGGGCTCTGGGATACAGGGATTGAGACATGGTTGGAATGGGGAAAATGGGGGAAATAATGTTAAGACGCTTGCTGTCTTTTGAATCTTGGGTTTACCTTGTATACCATTATAAAATAGACACTTGAGGAGGAGGAAAGGAATAGACAGAAATACCATGATTGAAAGCTTGTAAGTCTGTCTTCTGCCTATAACTGATTGGAATACCTAAAATGGGTCTACAATATGCCCAGTGAAGGCTTCCTGTGGAGCCTCTATATTATATAAGACCATAGGTGGAATCCTGAAGAGCATCCAGAATCTTCTGAGGTGGGAAATTTCCACTTGAAAGGATGGACAGACCAACCTGGAGAGGCCAGAAGAACAGAAGATACTTCTTGAAAGAAAGACCAACAGGAAAAATCAAAACAATCTAGGCAGACCAACTGATTGTTACAAGAACAAACAAGTTGCTCGCTCAGGAGACATCAAGGAAAGTGGTCGGGTCCCCTCAGAGCAAACCTCCTTCTAAGACTAACACTCAATGGGAATACACGCTCTGATTGATGACCTCGTTCAAGACCTGGGGACTCTTCAGCCCAGAGTCAGTGACATAGCCACAGAGGACTAGAGTGGAGAGTGAAGCGTCCAGCTGATAAGAAGAGAGGGCATATGCTCAAGAACACCCACACTTGCAGATAATACCCACTTGACCTGGCTTCAATGACTGGATGATCAGAGCTCAACTAGAAGAAGAAAGAAGAGGGGAAAAAAGAGTAATCTGATACAATTTGATGAACTTGACCTACACCTATGGATGCAGTAGCTCAAAAGAGGGAACAAGTCCTTACAGCAAGAATCATTCCCACACCCTCCACTCAGAGTAGACAGGGATGGGCCACTCGGACATTGGCTACCCAAAATGGGTGGGGGGTGGGGGGTGCTACAAAGGCAAGAAGTGACTGGCTTACAAGCTTTCAAGCGGGAACCCAGATGCAGAGAGCATGGAAGAAAATAGAATCTCCACTGACTAGTACCCAGTCTGTCTAGGCGGGGCTGATGAAAGGAGATGCAGATAGGTCTCTTGTAATACAATAGTGAATAATTGTTATCAGGACTGATTATGAGAGTTGGAAATGTAAAGGTAGACATTTTGTAGCAAGGAGGGGAGTGATTAACTTTGCAGTCTAGGAGCGGAGGTCCCTGGGACCATCAAGGGAGAAGAGCAGAGAGCGGGATCCTACCCAGAGAAGCAGTGATGTCAGAGATGTAGGCAGAGACAGTAACATGGAGAGATGGGGACTTTAGACCCAGAGAGGGAGAGGGGTTGTGTGCTCAAGACGAGGGGGCAGGCTTGCAGGGTATACCTTTTGGTTGGTTGATGATGCATGGAGGGGATTGTAACCATGGCAATGAAACAATATATGATAGGATGAATGTAAAACTAATGTTCTCCCATGTAAACTATCACATAATTCACAATAAAACATTTTAAAAAGAGAGAAAGAGATCAAGAGACCAAGGCTGATTCCTGTGAGGCAGATTCTGGCATATCTCCACCTTTTTACCAATTCTGATACCGCCGTTCCTACCACAGCACTTTGTACTCCTCTGCTGGGTTCAGTAATACATTGAAATGGCCACAGAGAACTCACAGACCACACTCAGTTATGAAGTTTATTAAGAAAGCAGTTAAGTTACAATTCAGGTTCAGTAAAGACTCAGGGTACAATTCTTCACTTGGTACAGCCTCTTCTCAGCCATGCTCACATGCAGGCCTCTGGACCTCAGCCCTTTGGCCCTCTTAGGCCAGCCCCGTCTCTGCCTTGTGCTGCAAGTGTTACAAAGCTCTTTGGCTCCACCAGTAAGTATTTGGAAGCACCTCACTCCACCTATAAGCCTCAGCAGGAAGGCACTCAGCATTCTCATTCTCTGGTACGGAATGCCCACTCCACCATCTCACACCAGGTTCCAGGTTCTGCTGCCACTGCTACTTCTTTCCATTTCGCGCCACCTCCTGTGTTACAGCGCTCTCTCTCTGCCACCTCTGTCAAGGAGGCTCCCAGTGCAGGTCCAAAAGGCACACTCAGCTTCCACTTGCTCTTCTTCTTGGTGGTAGTGAGGTCCCCTCCGCCTGCCTCTGAGGTAGTTCATTTTAAGTCTAGTGGGTTAACAAAGTGGACTAATCCCCTTGTTAGGGTTCCATACACTTTATTTTCCTTCCTGTCCCACTCCCACAAGGGTGTCATGTACCTTATTTCCATTATTAGCAAACTATCCAACCTCCTTTTGGGGGGGGGGGGCACAACCACCTCATTTGCATAGCCCCACACAATCATCTGATATGTGTATAAGACCATGACAAGAAAGGCCATATAGAAGTGATCCATCAAACTGCAGGTTACCCCTTTGTTATCTAGCCATGGCTTTGTCATACTTGGTCATAACTTGCCCCTCACAATCATTTGACCAGTCCAAAGCAGACATTAACTATTAGTCCAAGAAAAAGGAGCAGCTCTCCTCCACTGGGGACCTGGGGCTCTTCAATTAAAATGTGTAACTAGCAGGGGAGAGTAGTTAGTCTTTAATTTCAGCAACAGACAATTCCTGGACCATCAAAAGGAAGAGCATGAGTGGAGCATGGGATCCCTGCCTGGAAAGCAGTGATAGCAGAGATGGTGGCAGTGCATGGAAAGACAGAGCAGCTTCAGACTCTAGGCCCACAGACTGAGTAAGACTGTGTGCCTATGGGCAGGAGGCTGGCTTTGCAGAATGTACCCTTGGGACATTTAAATGAACATAGATTTTTTTATTTTGTTTTGTACGTATACATCAAATATTTTTTATTTGTGACATATAAGATGTAAATGGGGCCGGTGCATTTTTGGTTGAACATGTTTTAGTTATACCATGTTAGGTGCAAGTATGACTTCACAATTTTCTTTACTGAGACATTAAGCATATAGTTTATAGGTGTCAAGTTGGCATGGGTGGGCTGTAATAATTAGGGGTTTGTGTTAACATGACTAGGCCAGGATTTCCAAAGGTTTAGCAGTTCTTGTGGTGATGAAACCTAATATAGGCATAGTTAACTCTATGATTAGTGGCTATGAGAAACCAATCAATTAAAAGGATGCTTCCTTGGGGGTGTGGCCTGCTTCCAATATAATGGATATAGGGGAAAGGCTCTTCTGCTGGAGACCTAGGAATCTAAAATTGTAAGTCAATTTCTTGATAATAAACTTCTCTTTATATATGTGTGTGTGTGTGTGTGTGTGTGTATCTATATAAAATGAAAGAAGATTGAACAGGAGCAGTGTGAGAGAAGAAAAATATGAAAAATGGGTAGACGGTAAACTGGCACGGCCATCTTGAGCTTTTTTACAGGAGGCTGTATTAACAGAAACCTGGAGGCACAGGACATGAACATGGCCAGTTCCCACCATTGCCAAACCAAAGGCCAGTGGTACCCTCTCCTGCACAGCCTCTGTTCTACCTGAGGTCGGACAACAGGCATCCTACCCCCACATCTGGAGGCGCATGAACCTACCCTGAACTACAGCACACAAGCGCAAACAAAACTGTGTTCACATTTCTAGTCTGTATCACATCCACAGAAGACAAGTGGTGAGTGCCTGAGAACACTACAGCATACAATCATCAATTAAGTATAAATACAATGACACTACAATGTCTCAGAGAAAACAATTTCAGCTTTCACAAAGAAACAGAACAGAGTGCCTCAAACAAGTGACCAAAATACAGGGTCAGAAAATACAATACCAGAAATGGTATCAGAACTACTTCATAAGAGTTTGAAAGAATGATATTTAGATACTTACAATGGATTGAGAGAATGATCAAGAAAACTACAGATGAAATCAAGGAAAACACAGTCAAAGTTTCAGAAGAATTCGAGAAAACATCACAAAAAACAAACTGACAAAATATATGAAAACAGCAATTAGAAATTCAGAAGATTAATACTAAGACATCAGAAATAGATATTATATTGAAAGGGCAAAAAAATATAATTGAATCAACAGAAGACCAAATTAGTGAGGTTGAAGGTAAATTTCTCAATATTCACCTGCTAGAGGAATAGTCAGAAAAAAGGGGAAAAAATCCAGAGAAAGTCTAAGATTTATGTGGGGCACTTACATGTGATTGGAATTCCAAAACAGAAAGAGACAAAAAAAAAAAACCAGAAAACTGTCCAAAAGTTGTTATAAGAAAATTTCCCTAGTGTCATAAAAAAACAAGAAGATAGCCATCCAAACTGGATTGAGCTCAAAAGAAAGTCACCAAGATTTTCAAACTTTTCAAATTAAACTTTTTCAAAACCAAACACAAGGAAGGAATCCTGAGAGCAAGTTGAGAAAAACAAAAATTACCTACAGAGGAAAAATAAGACCAGGCTCTGATTTCTCAGCAGAAAATACACAAGCAAGAAGACAATGAGATGACATACATAAAATTCTTGAGAGAAAAAAACAATGCCAATCAAGAATCACATAACCAGTAAAACTGTCCATCCAATATGATGATGAAATTAGGACATTTCAAAAAAAAAGAGATTTTATTAACAGAATTTAGAAAAACCAGACCAACTTTACAAAAAAATACTAAAGGGAGTTCTTTTGACTGACAACCAACAACAGACAACATCCTGAGATTGACATACATGGTAATATCACCCAGAACTCAACCCAGATACAGAAGCATATCAAAGTAAAACCATCTTTGTTGTTAATGTTGTTAAGTCAGTTCTGACTCACAGCGACCCTGAATAGGGCTTCCGAGTGGCTGGTGGGTTTGAACCACTGACCTTGCGGTTCAAACCGACCTTTTGGTCCAGAACATTATTCTGCAGTGCCACATCAGGACTCCCAAAACAAACCTACAAGACTGAAACTAGGAAACTGGAGATACCAGTATGCAACAATGAAAAAATAATCAAAGTAAAAAAAGAGGGAATAATGTCATTATAGAACTTCCAACGGAAAAAAGAAATTAAGTAGATTTCAAGAAAAAAAATTAAAATAAACCTAACAGTAGCCCTTAACCACTACTTGTCTGTCAGTTTGTCCTACTGTGGTAGCCTATGTGTTGCTGTGATGCTGGAAGCTATACCACCGGTGTTTTGAATATCATCAGGGTCACCCTTGTTGGAAGATTTCAGCTAAGTTTAGAGACTAAAACAGATTATGAAGAAGGCGAGGTAGACCACTTTTGAATGTTTAGCCACTGAAAAACGTATGAATAACTGCAAAACATTGTCAGATAGATTGCCAGAAGATGAAAACACTATGACTAGCACCAGAATCTGGTCAAATATAGTGCCAGAAAATGAGGAACTCAGGTTGGAAAGCACTCAAAGTGTGACTGGGGAAGAGCTGCCTCCTGAAAGAAAGTAAAGTTCACCGTGATAACTCAAATGGAGTGAAGCTTTCAGGACCTTCATTTGCTGATAGGGCACAACTCAAACTGAGGAGGAATAACTGTAAACATACATCAAAATTGGACCACAGATTGTATGAAATATGAATCAAGGAAATTTGAAAATTGACAAAAATTAAATGAAACACATAAAGATAGATATCCTAAGCATTAGTGAGCTGAAATGAACTGGTATTGGCCATTTTTAATCTGACAATCTTATGGTTTACTATGCTGGGAATGAATGACAAATTCAAGAAGGATGGCTTCCCATTCATCATCAAAAAAGCCATATCAAGATCTATCTTGAAGCACAGCACTGTCTGTGATAGGAAAATATCCATATGCCTACAAGGAAGACCAGTTAATACCACGATTATTCATATTTACACAATCGCTGAAGCCAGTAAGGATGAAATTGAGAATTCTACCAACTTCTGCAGTCTGAAATTGATTAGAAATGCAATCAAGATGTATTGATCATTACTGGTGATTGGAATATGAAGGTTAGAAACAAAGAGGAAGGACCAACAGTTGGGAAAATATGGCCTTGGTGACAGAAATCATTCCATGCTTGCCATGATAAAATTTTGCAAGACCAAAGATTTCTTCATTGCAAAATCTTTTTTTTAAACAGCATCAAAGACAACTGGACACATGAACTTCACCAGATGAAATACAGAGGAATCAAATTTACTACATCTGTAGGATGACATGGTGGAAAAGCTCCACATCATCAGCAAAAACAAGGCTAAGGACCAACTGTGAAACAGACCATCAACTGCTCATATGCAAGTTCTGCCTTAATCTGAAGAAAATTAAAACAAGTCCATTAGAGTCAAAAACATGACCTTGAACATAGCCAACCTTAATTTAATTTAGAGACATCTCAAAAACAGATTTGGTGCATTAGATACTAATAACTAAAGATCAAAGAGCTGTGGGATGACATCAAGAACATCATATAGGAAGAAAGAAAAAAGATCATTAAAAATACAGGCAAGACAAAAATGGATGTCAGAAGACACTCTGAAACTTGCTCTCTAGTGTAGACGCAATTGCAAATGGAAGAAATGAGGAAGTAAAAGAACCAAACAGGAAAAAAAAAAAGAAAGAAAGAAAGGCCTCAACTTGCAATATTGAAGGAGTCTATGGGCAAAATGGAGTCCTGGTGTGGCACTGTGGGTTAAACGCACCAGACTACAAAGCCAGTTGAACTGCAAGGTCAGCAGTTCAAGCTCAACTGCTGCTCCTCGGAAACCTTACACAGGGTCGCTATGGGTCGGAACTGACTCGACAGCATTTAACAACAACAACAACAATGGGCAAAATACTAAATGAAGCAGAAAGCATCAAAAGAAGATGGAAGGTATACACAGAGTCAGTGCATCAATAAGAAATGATTAATGTTCAACCATAGCATATAATCAAGAACCAATATTACTGAAGGAAGAAGTCCAACCTGCACTGAAGGTACCAGCGAAAAACAAAAGCCTCCAGGAATTAACGGAATACAAATTGAAATCTTCCAACAAACTGATTGTTGGAAGCAATCACTCGTCTATGCCAAGAAATGTTGAAGACAGCTACCTAGCCAACTGATTGAAAGAGATCCATATTTATGTCTATTACAAAGAAAGGTGACCCAACAGAAGGCAGAAATCATCAAACAATATCATTAATATCACATACCAGTAAAATTTTGCTGAATATAACTAATAAATGGCTGCAACAGTACATTGACAGGGAACTGCCAGAAACTCAAGGTGGATTCAGAAGAGGACAGGGAACTGGGGATATCACTGCTGACATCTGATAGGTCTTGGCTGAAAGCAGAGAATATCAGAAAGCTGTTTACTTAAACACTTTGGTAACTATGACTGTGTGGATCATAGCAAGGATGGGTAACAGTGCAGAGAACGGGTATTCCAGAACACTTGATTGGCCTCCTGAAGAACCTGTACATAGACTAAGAGGCAGTCATTTGAACAGAACAAGCGGATACTGAATGGTTTCAAATCAGGAAAGTTGTGCACCAGGGTTGTATTCTTCCATCATAGTTATTCAATCTGTATGCTGAGCAAATAGCCTGAGAAGCTAGATTTTATGAACAAGGTAACATTCAGGCAGATTCCTTAAAAACAAATTCTCACTGCTCAGTCTCTAAACACTAACAAGTAAGTTAGAGAGATGCTTACTCCCTTTACTTAGTCACTAATTAGGTGACAGCATTTTCTAACAGATCCCAGATAGTTATCCAGGGACATATCTAAGGTATGGCAGATACTATGAGTGTCCTCAGTGCTGACTGAAAGGGGGAACAAATGAGCATTTTCTACTGCCATTGTAGTTTCCATTGCCAGCTTTAAGAGATCATTCAGAAGTTTAAATTTAATTGCCCTAAGTACTATTTTCTGTAGCTATGCCACTGGAGTTATCTCGTATCCCTGAACTTGGTCTATGGGGCCAACATCCTTTTTCGTCCAAAAGACCATGTCTCTGTCAACATCTTTCCTTTATATCAAACTGTCAAGAAAGCTTTAGATTTTACCCTACGTGCAAGCTAATGAGTTAGCCTGACACGATTCTGTGCATGTTGACAAAAGGTTAGAGTTTCCTGGATCAGAGTCACTAACAGCAGTAATAAGCATCAGTATGTTTCTGTTCTGGTTCTTCACACCCAGTTTCCACATAACAGTGCCAAAAGAGCCAGCTGACAGAGTACATGCAAAGGGTTACATTACAGCGGAAGAAGTTAGAAACCCTCATCTTTTACTATGTTCTTTGCTTCAGAAGGAAACACTCATCTCCGAAGGCTCTAAGCCAGGGGATGCTGTTGTTGTTGTTAAGTGCCGTCGAGTCGGTTCCGACCCATAGCGACCCTGAATAGGGTTTCCAAGGCTGTAAATCTTTACGGGAGCAGATCGCCTCATCTTTCTCCCGCGGAGCAGCTGGTAGTTTCGAACTGCTGACCTTCCGGTTCGCAGCCCGATTCGTAACCACTACGCTACCAGAGCTCCTTGCAGGGGATGCTGTTAAGTGCTATCAAATCAGTTCTGACTCAATAGCAACCTATACAGGGTTTCCAAGGAGCAGCTGGAGAGCTTCAACTGCCAACCTTGCAGTTCAAACCGACTTTGCAGTCCAGCACATTAACCCACAGTGCCACATCAGAACTCCGGGAACCTTTATTCTGACAAAATTTAGCATCATTCGTAAATTATCAACTTAAAATTAGTCTGTTATACTTGGTCAAACATGGTAGCGTAGTGGTTATGAGTCAGGCTGCTAACCCAAGATCAGCAGTAAAACTACCAGTCATTCCACAGGAGAAAAATGAGGCTTTCTGCTCCCGTAAAGATTTACAGCCTCGCAAACTCTATATAGGGTCACTATGAGTTGGAACCGACCCCACGGCACATGACCACCACCATCAATGTGATGGTTGGAACTGCGGGTGCCTTGGAAGGGTCAGACCAAATGATTTCATGAGCCTTAAACAGCCTGTGGACCAGACATTCCCCACCCCTGCTCTAAGCAAGGCTGCTCTTTGATCTGTAGGAAGATGCTATCTCTAATTTCCAACCTCATTTGTCATACAAACATGCTTGAAAAAAGAATCCACAATAAAGCCACTTAGTAGCTCTCTCTCCTCACAAGATGTACAGAAAAATATAAAGGGCCCCTGGAGAATTATCTAGTGAACACTTTATTTTAAACACAGCAAGTAGAAATGATCTCTTCACTAACAAATAAAGCAGACATTTGCATCAGTGGAAGAGAATCTGTTCCCCAGGTAACTTCGCAATGGACAAGTTCCTATTTCCTTCTGACTATCCCCAAGATTCCCTGTAAAGTGAAGCTGGTCTTCCATCTCACAGGCCAGTGGTAATAACAATAATCAGCCATAAAATAACAATTTAATGTATTTCAGCATGCAGTGAGAACAAATCAAAGATTTCTGAGCAGAGGACAGAATAGGTTACCTGTATACTCATCTAAACTCCTGATTCTAAACTGTTCCTGTCATTAGTTCACCAAAGGGGTATTAGGCATCCACTTCTCAGGGATTCTCTGTGGGGGACAATGGGGGAAAAAAGAGTTTGAGAATTAATTGAACAATTCACAGGTTAAATCCTCATATTAATAATTTTGCTTGCAATGGTAAGTATACAGTTTATACAACTATATCCAATTATTTTCAACTGCAAGTTAATAATTGCATATCACCCTCACTATTTATTAAAAATACAGAACCTATTTCTAAAAATACTAAATTTTTATACAAGGGTGAGTCAAAAATTATCCATGCCCCACTTATAAAGTGCCCATCCACATCCACAGCTGATGACCACATTGAGCATGCACGTGAAATGAGGACAGTAGATTACGTGGCAATCATTTGCAAATCAGTCATGGCTCTGCCTATGAAATAATCCACGACAGACTTGGGTTTTAAATGTTTATGTGAGATGGGTACTGAAACAATTCACAGAAGAGCATAAACAGAAGCATTTGGACATCTGGAAACATAATTTGGACAGACACAAGGAAGGTAGAAGTTTAATGGTGACAAGACATGGATTCAACACTACAAACTTAGAGTAAACAGCACAGTATGCAGTGGAAACATACTCAATCACTGACCAAGAAGTTCAAAAGTCAACCACTAACTGGAAAATTGATGCTTACAGTTTTCTGGGACTCTTAAGGGCCAGTATCGGAGCACTATTAGGAAAAAGCTTCAAAAATCAACAGTACTCCTTACAGTGAGATGCTCACTGAAAAGCTGAAGTCTAAATTTCGGATTAAACTCATAGAGGACTGCTATCCAAGGGCTTTCTGATCTTGCATGACAATGCACATCCCCTACCTACACTCTTGCACTCTGCAAAAACTTCATTTTAAGGCGCTAAGCCATCCTCCCTACAGTCCTGATCTTTCTCTATCAGACTGTCACCTGTTTGGTCCCATGAAAGCAGCCCTTCAAGGATGAAGATTCACCTCTGATGAAGAAGCAAAGACAGTGGTGCATTCGTAGCTCGCCACTCAGCCTAAAACATGTTCTAATAAGGGAATATGAAAGCTTGTCGACATATGGACCAAGTGTATTGAAAAGGAAGGAAAGTATGTTGAAAAACGATGCAATTTGCCTTTTCTAAAGTTGATT
>NW_006409665.1:0-1672 GCF_000296735.1 Chrysochloris asiatica | reverse complement strand
GAAACCCTATACAGGGTTGCTGTGCTGACTCGATGGCACTTAACAACATATGTACATAAGACCAAAACCAAAACCTACTACCATCAAGTCTGTTTCAACTCATAGCGACTGTATACAGGCTTCCTGAGACTGTAAATCTTTATGGAGCAGACAGCAGAAAGCCTCGTCTTTCTCCCACAGAGCTGCTGGGAATTGAAACTGCCAACTTTGTGGTCAGCAGTCTAGTTGTTATCCTTCAGTGCCACCAGGGTTCACTAAAGTCATTACAAGGATCTCCAAGCCCTCCACTGCCTCTCTGGCATCCATGCCTGTCTGTTCTAGTCAAATCAGCTTCCAAAATGATATTTACACTCACCAGACTTCTGACTCAAGGTTTCTGCACTGACTGTAACCTCCACTCATAGTTCCTAGCCAGTGACCTGCAATCCTGCTCATAGCAGACCAAACAGCCAGTGCAAAGGCCTTGAGTCACGAACCTGTTTAGCGAAGGTTTGATACATCATCCTAGGGGCTGAGAGCAGACTAAGCATCATTATGAGTCAGAAGCGACTCAACAGCAATGGGTTTTTGTGAGGGTCCCTCTGCTTCCTTCTTCTGTTCCCCCAAGATTCCTATATGGCTAACTCCAATCTAGGCCAAGAAATTTGGAAGACAGTTACCAGGCTGACTGACTGGAAGAGATAAATATTTGTGCCTATTCCAAAGAAAGGTTACCCAACAGAATGTGAAAATTATCAAACATTATTATTAATATCACACAGAAGTGAAATGTTGCTGATAATTCAAAAATGGTAGCTGCAGCACATCATCAGGTAATTAATGGTCAGAAATTCAAGCCGGATTCAGAAGAGGGCATGGAATGAAGGTTTTCACTTCTGACCTCAGACAGATCTTGACTGAAAGCAGAGACGATCAGAAAGATGTTTACTTGTACTTCATTGACTATGCAATGGCATTTAACTGTCTGGGTAATAAACTATAGATAATATCGAAAAGAATGGGGATAGGAACACTTGGTTGTGCTCATATGGAACCTGTACATAGAACAAGAGGCAGTTGTTTGTGGGGGAAAAAAACAAGGTGATACAGAATGGTTTAAAATCAGGAAAAGTTTGTGTCACGGTTGTGTCCTAACCCACCAGGGTTACTTGAAAGTGCTATTATTTTCCTAAAACTAGTCTCTATGTTTCCTTGAAGAAAGGAATGAAGTTCATCTTTTGAAAATTTAGTAGAGAGTTTAGGACCAAAAGGGGAACCTCCAAACTCAGGCCATCAAGTCGAAGCTGACTCACAGATACCCAAGACTGTCAATCTTTGTAGGAGCAGACAGCCTCTTCATTCTCCTGCAGAGCTGATGGTGGATTTGAACTGTCAACCTTGTAGTTAGCAGCCCAATGCTTAACTCATAGAGCTTAACCCAAACCCTAATCCCAACCCAACCCCAAACATAGACTCATTGAATTTAGGACATTAGAAATTAGAAAAAAAAAAGTTCACAGGTTTTTCTTTTCCACTTTTGAGTCCCATGGTGGTGAATGGGAAGAACGTATATTCTTAAGAAATAGGTTTCCTAATTTATTGAATGGTAAAATGTCAATAAGAAAATTGTTACTAGATTTTAATCACAGAATCTTCCTACTCACAATGTACAAGCACCTCTCTCCATCTTTTA
>NW_006409664.1:41673-45172 GCF_000296735.1 Chrysochloris asiatica | reverse complement strand
GGTACACCTGACCAAAATCATGGTAATTTCAATAACCTCATATTCATGTGAACGTTGGACAGTATATAAGGAAGATCATAGAAGAATTGATGCTTTTCTGTTATGGTGTTGGAGGAGAATATTGAAAGTGCTTGGGTTGTCAAAAGAACCTATAGATCCATTTTGGAAGGAGTGCACCCAGAGTGCTCCTTGGAGACCAAGATGACCAAACTTCATCTCTCATACTTCAGACATATTGTCAGGATGGAGCAGTCGCTGGAGAAGGATTTCATGTTTGGTAAGATGGAGGTTCAGAGAAAAAGTGGAAGACGCCCTACATGATGGATTAGCCTAGTGGCAGCATCCATGGACTGAAGTGTGGCAACAGTAGTGAGGTTGGCACAGGATCGGCAGTGTTTTGTTCTGCTGTGCAAAAGGTCAGTATGAGTCAGTGTCAACTCGATGGCACCTAACAACAACAGACCACAAGATTGCCAAATGATCCATGGGAGAAAGATGAGACTTTCTGCTTCTACAGAGATTTAAAACCTTGGAAACCCTATACAATGTCCCTATGAATCAGAGCCAACCTAACAGTACTTAGCATAAACAATATATAGTGTTGATATCGTTGAAATGCTGTCAATTCGATTCCACTTACAGTGTCCCTATATAGGGTTTCTGAGGAGCAGCTGGTGTGTTTGTACTTCCAACCTTGACGTTAACACTCCAGTGCCTATTCTACAGTGCCACCCCAGGACTCTCTATATGCATGTATATATATTTTTTTGTATGGATGTGCTGCAGTTTCAAGTTGCACAATTTATCCTTCAGTGTGTCTGAATGGTTCCACTTCATGGAGTTTTGCTGTGCAATCTAGTACAGTTTTACTTGATGGCCCTGACCTCAGTTTACAGTGGGACAAGTGGCTATGGAATTTCACATTTATGGGACATAAAATTCTACCCTTATAACCCCCAGAAATCAGACTTCCCAAAGTAAAAGGATGAGGGGGACTCAAAATGTTATTGAAATGAAATTTCTCCACAAACATTGTGAAGACCTCTTTAATATAATATTTGTAAAGCCCTTTAAAATATCTTTGATGCTCCAGTAACTGATTGTCTCTCTAGGTTTAAAATTTAACCTGACATTTTGCACTCTTATAACTCTTCAAAGCTTTTAAGATGATTAAGGTATTTTTATCTGCTACATCTAACTGTATTTAGTGGGAAGTTACATTAAAATAATTTGACTTAGAACCTCTTGGACTATATTTTTCAAAGGTCATTCTTTGTCAACTATTTTAAGTTGAAAGGGACCAAAGGTGGAAGCAGGAAGAAAAAATAGAATTAATTATTGCATTCATTCAAACAATAGCCTGAGCCAAGGATGACATTACAGAGGTGATGAGAACTGATTTCGTACTGAGATGAGTTCAGTAACATCCTTTTGTGACTTCTGACTATCTTAGGTCATATGAATAATGACTTTAAGATCTTCAAGTTTGTAAAACAGGGCTGCAACCTGATCCATGCCAGCAGATAAAGATAAATTCTTTGGGGGTAGTCTCACACTTTGAATATAAATTGCCTTCAACAACAAGTGTGATGAACTTTGTGTCTACATATTTCAGAGTATTATTTGCAGGGATAAAAATGATGGATTAAATAATATATTTTATTTTATTATGTTAAATCAACAAATATGTTGTCAACACTCATGGAAGCAGCATTCAAGAAATCAAACGACATACTGCATTAGGCAAATCTGCTGCACAAAACCTTTTTAAAGTGTTGAAGAGCAAAGACGTCAGGTTGAAGACTAAGGTGCACCTGACCCAAGACATGGTATTTTCAGTAACCTCATATACATATGAAAGCTAGACAGTGAATAAGGAAGACCCTAGAAGAAGCAATGCTTTTGAGTTATGGTGTTGGAGGAGAATATTCAAAGTGCCATGGGCTTCCAAAAGAACCAATAGAGCTTTTATGGAAGAAGTACAGCCAGAGTGCCCCTTAGAGGTCAAGATGGCCAAATTTTGTCTCTCATACTTTGGACATATTGTCAGGAGGGACTAGTCGCTGGAGAAGGATATCATGTTTGGTAAGGTGGAAGGTCAGAGAAAAAGAGGAAGACCCCCAATGAGATGGATTGGCCAGGTGGCAGCATCGATGGACTCAAGCGTGGCAATAGAAGTGAGGTTGGCTTAGGATCAGGCAGTGTTTTGTTCTGCTGTGCATAAGGCCGCTATGAGTTGGTACCAACTTGATGGCATCTAACAACAACAACAACACACAATCCATTTCTAATTTGATTGTAAAGGACGTTGTGTTTTAGGTTATTCAGTACAGGGTGTTTGGTTTTCCTTTTTATTCCCTGAATATTATGTATTGGAATAATATGTTCTGCTTTTCACTCTAAATATTAGTAACCATAGCTCATCTTTATACTGATCTTGTATCGAGTTTCTGAGGGTGTTCATCTTTGTGGGAACAGAAAGCCTCATCATTCTCCTGCAGAGCAACTGGTGGACTTAGACTACCAACTATGCATTTCACACACTACCAACTATGCTTATAACACACAACCACCACATTTCCTTTAAAAACTTTACAAATTTTATAATACCATTAGATAGTTATCTTGGGAAATTGCCTTTGTTGCTATATACAATACAAGTTTTACAAGCCTGCTTGTATGGTTTGTCAACATTCATTCCAGACTCTAACTGAATCTGATAAATATATAATGGCCCTGGCACAGTGCTTTAGGATAAACACTGTACTTCCAGCCACAAGGTTGGCAAATCAAACACATTAGCCTCTCTCAGAAACCTCACACAGTGTCACCAAGAGCCTGAACCAATGCAAAGACACTTAAAAGCAGCAATACATTATGCAAATAGTTTAATTAGTAGGAAGAAGGCATAATTCTGTACTCTTGAAATAAAGCAGAGACAATTTTATATTATGCCTTTTCACATTTACATCAAATCATTTGAGTCATTATTTCATAAGCATATTTTGAAAGTCCTATATGATATTTATAATTATCAAATCAAGAATTAGAAAATTATTACGTAGTGTCATTGACAATTTTCCCTCCATTCAATAACAAGTAATATAGTGTTCCGGGTAATCTGAGTGACTTGAGAGGTAATTTAAGGAGGACAGGTATTAAAGAGACAGCACAGTCACTTGACTTCTTGGAAGGAGGCCTGGTTGTGCAGGGATATGTGCTTGGCTGCTAAACAAAAATCTGTAGTTCAAACCACAGATGCACAGTCAGAAATCTATGTGGCAATATGCTGCCATAAAGATTATTGTTATTTCTTGCATTGAGTCAATTCTGAGTCATAGAAACCCTATGCACAACAGAATGAAATACTGACTGGTCATGCGTCATCCTCACAAATATTCTTATCCATGAGTCAGTTGCACAACTGTGTCAAACAATCACCTTAGGGGTCATACAACTTTTCACTAACCTTCCACTATGTTGTTGTTGTTGTTGTTGT
>NW_006409664.1:5410-6481 GCF_000296735.1 Chrysochloris asiatica | reverse complement strand
ATTTTAAAACATTCAGTGTTCCCATGTTCTGTTCGAACAACTGCTTCTTGGTCTAGGTACAGATTTGTCAGAAGTACAATTAAGTGTTCTGGAATACTCATACTTCTCAATGTTGTCCATAGCTTTTCATGATCCACACAATCGAAAGCCTTTGCGTAGTCAATAAAGCACAGGTAAACATCCTTCTGGTATTCTCTTCTTTCAGCCAAGATCCATCGAATATCAGCAATGATATCTCTCATTCCACGGCCTCTTCTAAATCCAGCTTGAACCTCTGGAAGTTCTCTGTCAATGTATGATTGTTTTCCATATAGGTGTATGGATATTCTCCTATCACAGACAGTGTTGTACTTCAATATAGATGGTGAAATGATCTTTTTCATGATGATGTGACACTGTTCTTCAAGTTGTTATTCCAGGTATATAAAGCATATGGTTTCAAATTCAGAATGACCAATTCTGGTCAATTTCAGCTTACTAATACCTGGTATATTGATGTTTATGCTTTCCATTTTATTTTCATTGATTCATATTTTGTGCAATCCATGCTCTCATTTTTAATAGTTGTTTACAGCTGTTTCTCTTCATTTGAGAATTAAGTTCTCCATAATTACTCTATTTGCATCATCACATCAATTCTACTTTGAGGAGGCCACTCAAACCCAGTTGTATTTGAGGGCTTTCCAATCTGAGCGGCTCATTTTCTGGCAGTATAACTGATAATATTCTGGTGGTCTTCATCATGTTTTAGATCTCAATAGTGTGGTGCTACCTGATAGTGTTTTACTGCTATCCATAAGATTTTCAGTTACAAACTGTCAGGAGATAGTCTGTGTCTCCTTATTCCTAGTGTGTCTTAGACTGGAATTCAAGTGAAATCTGCCACTGCAGGTGACCCTGCTGGTATTTAAAACACCAGTGGCATATCTTCCATAATTACAGCAAAACACAAGCCACTACAGTATGGCAAACTGACAGACAAGTTGTATTTGTGGTTGGTAGTCCACTGCTTATCGTACAGAACTACCACGCTTCCCTCTTATGAGTGCAATTGGGTAAAATGCAATATAT
>NW_006409664.1:2910-5039 GCF_000296735.1 Chrysochloris asiatica | reverse complement strand
CTATACATCAGAACTGCCTTAACAGCACTCAACAACAACAACAAAAACAAAGGGTATGTTAAGAAGAAATATTATTTATTGAGTACTCAATATGTACTGGAGTCCTTGTGCGACACTGTGAGCTAATGTGTCAGACTGCAAACTAATTTGAACTGCAAGGTTGGTAGTTCAAGCTCACCAGCGGCTCCTTGGAAACCATATACAGGGTCGCTACGGGTTTGAATTGACTCTACCACACTTAACAACAACAGCAATATGTACCAGACACTCTAGTAGTTCTTCTGTATTTTTGTACAAATAACATGCGTGTTAAATTTTATTTTTGCCGAACTGCAATCTTCTTACGGGTTATTTCCAAAGTACAGTATATATGTATGCATATTACTAATGTTGATATATTATATGTGACAATATGGTACACTTATTGCTTTATTTAATTCTTATTCCTACAACACACAAGTGGTTATTATCATTTTTCACTTTGGTTATAAAGAAAACAAGAATGTTAAAAAGAAATTTATAAGTTCTTACAGCCAAGATATAAATGATTTGGTTTATACACTCTCTTGTTCCTTTTATAACATGCTTACCATGAATATGTGTGCATGTGTGCACACATTATAGCATAGGATGAGGGGTGATGTGCTAAAGGAACTGTAATACTAAATGTGTTCATTAACTTTATTGCTACATGAAACAAAAAGAAAAGAAAGAAAATATTCTAGTATACAATCATTGTGCCACATACATAATAAAATAATGCATTTAATTTTTCTTTTTAAAAAACAGCACAATTAGTAACCTTATACACGTATAAGCAATGAATAAGAAGAGGATTATAATAGACATCAGTTCTTTTTTATAAGTGAATGGCAAGACATAGCTTGTCATATGAGAGTCCTCAAGACATAGCAATTAACATTCTAGATTTTATAATTGTTTGTATGCAGGAGTTGACATTGACCTTTATTTTCCTTGGGCTGAATTAGCAATAAATTCAGGTTTGAAAAACATCAACTTTTTGCATATTGAGAAAAACCAAAAAAGGCATTTGTTTTTCTCAAATGTATATAAACAAAAGGAACTTATTTTTTTCTCTATGCAAATGTATGCATTAACAAAAATGAAACACCCCTCACATACACATAAGTGACGGATCATGAAACTCGCTCACACATCTGCTGTGGTGATGTAAATCAAGCCATGACCATATTCCTGTTGTTTTTAATATGATATGAGACATTTTATCTATAAGACAAAGTTAGAGCAGCTGGTCTTGTCTGAATAATTCAACCTACCCAACGTAAACACACGTTGAACACTATCCTAAGAGTAGACCTAGAATCAAAGCTGACTAAGGCATGGTCCTTCGGTTTTTGGAGCACATAATCAACTACAGAACTCTTCTAAGCATATGTAAATATATAATATTAGGTCAATCTGATAAAAAGAGTGCTAGAAACTTGCTCTGAAGTTTCAGAGAAGAAAGCAAATTATTCAAACTACATAGATAAGGGAAAGACTTTCCAGCATTTTATTTTAATTGCCCTTAGAAAAATATATATGATTTGAGTGATAGAAAAGATAACTTTCTGTATATTGGGAATCACCATACACATAGATTAAATTACAGTTTATTTATATTATGAATTATTTAATAATTAACTATACCACACCACACATTTTGTATATAGTTATTGGTGTTAGGTTCCTTTGAGTTGCTTCTGACTCATAGTGACCCTAGGCATAACAGAATGAAGCACTGCCCAGTCCTTGTACCAACCACACAATGTTTGCAATGCTTGAGCCCATTGCTACTGCCACAGTGCCAACTCAACTCATTGGGGGTCTTCCTCTTTTTCGTAGATCCTCCACCTTTACAAGAATGAAGTCCTTCTCCAGGAACTGTTCCCTTCTGATATGTCTTAAGTATGAAAGATGCAGTCTCAACATCCTGGCTTCTAAAAGTACTTCTTACACAGATCTGCTTGTTCTTTTGAGACTGCTTTTAATATTCTTATCCAACATCATAACCCAATTACATTACCTCTTTGATGGTATTTCTTTTTCATTGTCAAACTGTCACATGAATATGAGGCTATCAAAAATATCATGACTTAGGTCAGATG
>NW_006409664.1:0-2765 GCF_000296735.1 Chrysochloris asiatica | reverse complement strand
TTGACAGCTTCAATATTTTCTCCATTTTTTTATGTTATTTATTAGTCCATTGGTGAGGATTTTTGTTTTATTTAAATTGATGTTCAATACATACTGAAGACTGAGTTATTTGATCTTCATCAGTAAGTATTTTAAGTCCTTTTAACTCTAAACGTTGTTGAAATATTTTCAACAATGTATACACATCTTGTATACATTACATATAGCCATGACAATAATAACTGGCTAACATTTATTGAGTGATTAACATATGCCAGGAACTGGGCTGAAAAATATTTGTTTCTTAACTCACTTAATCACAAAATGAACACTATTCAAAATGTATTATTCATTTGGACTGAATTGTTCTCCCCCTATAATAAGTGATGGAATTTTAGCACCTATATTTGTGGATGTAATCCTAATTAGGAATAGGGTATTTCTTATTTTTGCTTCTGTTGTCAAGGGCTGTTGAGTCGGTTCTGATTTATAGCAATCCTATGCACAACAGAATCAAACATTATTGGGTCCTTATTCTTTAATATAATTGTTAATTTGAGACCATTGCTACCACCACTTTGTCAATATATCTCATCAGGGATCTTCCTCTTTTTCAGTGATCCTCCAGTTTACCAAGCATGATGTCCTTCTCCAGGGACTGGTCCCTCCTTACAACATGTCCAAAATAAGAAAGACAAAGTCTCACCTTGCTCACTTCTAAGGGTCATTTTGTCTGTACTTCTTCCAAAATAGGTTTGTTTGTTATTCTTTGCTATAATGTAGAAAATAATTGTATCAGCTTAATGTATGTTAAATTTAATCACTGCTAAAATATAAGTAGCAGCAAAGACACAGAGATATGGAAGTACAAGTGGGGAATTAAATGTGGTCTAGTGTTTGTCCTAAAGCACCACGCCAAGACTCCATGGTGCTGATGAAAAATATTAAATATAAAATGAACTGCAAGAAAAAAGTCTTAGAATACATCTAAACAGAATGCTCCTTAGACAGAAGGATGGTGAGACAATTTCACATGCACTTTTGACATGTTTTCTGGAGAAACTGTCCCTGGTGAAGGATAGAATACTTGGATAATCAGATGGTCAACAGAAAAGGCAAATACCATTAATGGGATCCACTGAGACTGTGATTGCAACAAAGGATTTGAACATAAACAAGCTTTGTGAAAATGGTCAGTGTTTGGTTCTGGTGTACAGAGGGTTGCTAAGAGTTGGAATTGACACGATGACACTTAAGAACCTGAACAATATATGGTATTTTTGTTAAAACAGTACTAGGAAATTAAATTTGTCAGTTAGTCATACTTAATGCCTTTCATTTCACTAGGATGCTGGGAGCTATATCTTTCAAATACCAGTAGAGTCACCTATGATGTACAGATTTATGTGGCACTTCCAGACTAAGACAGACTAGTAAAAATGCATTACAATCTGTTTCTGAACCGTAACCAAAAAAATACTAATGGATAACAACAGGACATTGTTCTAAGGTGAATTCTTGACAGTGACTGAATGTACTGGGCTTTGACAGAGTGGTTGACACCAAAAAGACTTTTTATAAAATCTTTGAGCTGTGTTGCACCAGAAATATATTCACTTTTATTATTTAAAAATCCCTATAGTTCTTTATAACAATAGAAAATTCTGCAAACCAAGTTTACATGTGTCAATACATCTACAAGATTAAAACTTTATGCTAATTTACTTTTTGAGCCTCTAATGTGTTCTGATTAGTAGCTGCTCCACGGGAGAAAGTTGATGCTTTCTGCTCCCCTAAAGATTTACAGCCTCAGAAACCCTGTACAGGGTCTCTATGAGTCGGAACCGACTCCACGGCACATAACCACCGCAGTATGTTCTGATGTGGCACTAATGCGCTAGACTGCAAAGCCCTTTGAACTGCAAGGTTGGCGGTTCAAGCTCACCAGCTGCTCTTTGGAAACCCTATTCAGGGTCGCTATGGGTCAGAATTGACTCGAAGGCACATAACAACAACAGTAACAACAAACAATGTGTTCTGAACAGATTTGTTAGTATTACTCAATTACAAAGATGATTTTAATCACATGGTTACATCTGCACATGCTAAATGTATGTGGTAATGTTGATTCTGATTTTCTTTCTGTTGGTGTTATTTATTCACTGATACATGACTAACCAATTGGAAGATATATCTATTTGTGCCCCTTCAAACAGAGGTTATCCAACGGAATGTGTCAATCACTAAAATATCATCAGCATAATATGAAAGTAAAATTTTGCTAAAGGTAATATAAAAATTGCTGCAACAGTACAACTATAGGAAACTGCTAGTTTTGAAGCAAGAATCAGACAGGACATGGAATGAAAGGTACCATTACTAATGTCAGATGCATCTTGGTTGAAAGCAGAGAATGCCAGAAAGTTTACTTTTGCTGTATTGAATATGGAAAGGCTTTTGACTATGTAGATCATTACAAGTTATGGATAAAATTGCTGACAATGGTTATTCAAGGATACTTAATTGTGCTTATGAGGCACTTTTTTTTTTTTAATGTTTTATTGTGAATTATATGATAGTTTACATGAGAGAACTTTAATTTTACATTCATTCCATCTTATATCATTTCATTGCCATGGTTCCAATCCCCTCCATGCATCATCAACTGACCAAAGGGTATACCCTACAAACCCGCCCCCTACACACACCCCTCCCTTCCCAGTCTTCAGCCCACAGTCCCTCTCCCTCTATGGATCCAAAGTCCCCAGCCGCTTCATCACTCCACG
>NW_006409663.1:30604-45346 GCF_000296735.1 Chrysochloris asiatica | reverse complement strand
ATGATAACTATGCCAACGAAATGATGAATGATGGAATGAATGTAAAGCTGATGTTCTCCCATGTAGGCGATCACACAATTCACAATAAAACATTAAAAAAAAAAAAAGTAGGTTCCTGTCTTCTGGAGCTGGAGCCCCAGGAAATAGTAAATAAAATGTTGGTTGGGAACGGCATTGAAATAAAGCTTCTAGTCTTTAAGGACCTTTTGAATCTGTCACACTTGGGTTAAACTACCTTTTAGATGATAATTTCTATTGAAAATATATTCTGAGTTCCATTTCTCAGATGAGAAAGTTTGTGTATTTCTTTAAACACACGTCTTTGGCAGTCCCATTAGGAAATGATACCAGTTATTATTAGTGGCAGGCTGATAAACATCATATACTAGAAAAAGAGTGTTTTAAATTTTTTCTTTGCTATTACATATTATATATTCTTAAGATTCTACCTTATTTCTTTGAAATATATTAACCTGAACACTTTTAAATCTAAATAGAATGGGCCAAATTCCTCTCTCTCTTTTCTTTGTCAATCCGAGAAAGTTCTAGCATATCTCTGAAGGTGAAACCATTGGAAGGTGCTGCATTTCTCCATTCACTAAGCCTCATCTTTTGCACATTGAACAGAAAACAGAACCGCATTGATCAGCAAGTACTTGTTGTAAACCATCTGACACAATTGTGTTGGTAGGCTATTTCATGTTTGAGAGGGTAAGCCAAGAGAACATTTGACATTAGCACACCAAAGGCAGACTGGGTTTTTCTCCACCATTAATTAGGTCATTTAGCTCACAGAAAGAACTAGTATAGGAAGAAAAGGGAGGAAGTGTGTCTTCCATGTCTAGAAGAGTAAGTAGCTTGCTTCTCCTTTGCCACTTCACCCTTACCAGATGTGACAGCAAAAATTGAGGTGACTATTTCTGATGTCAGTTATTCCCACAATTGGCTGAGCATGTTCTGTGATGTAACAGACACATGTTTGGCCTTAGAATTTTCCTGTCAACTCTCTTTAAAGCAGTTTGAATGTTTCATGACTGTAATTTGTAATGCCTAAATGTCAGTAAGTCCAATGTGGCGCTGTAGGATAAGCACTCAACCACAGGCTGGTTTGAACCACTAGGTCGGTGGTTTATACTCACTAGCCACTCCTTGGAAATTCTTTAGAGGGTCACTGAGTTGGAACCAACTCACTGGCACTAAACAACACCATACACTGGTGTTGCACTGTAAAATAAGCACTGGACTGCTAACCGAAAAGTCTGCAGTTCAATCCCTCCCACCACCACTCCTTGGAAACCGTATGCAGGGTCACTATGAGTTGGAACTGACTCAACAGCACTTAACAACAACATGAAGTTGTATATTGTTGTTAAGTGCTGTTGCATAGGTACTCATGCAGTTGACCCTGTAGATGGTATCTGAAGAGCAGCTGGTGGATTTGAACCGCTGAGTTTGTGGTTACCAGTCCAGTGCTTATTCTGCAGTGCCACACCAGGAGTTCACAATGCGCTTAAGAGTATGAAAAAAATATATGAGTTTACAGAAGTAACGTACATTTTCTGGCCATGGAGTAATTCTACACTTCACATATAGCTGAGCCTCCAATTTCTTAAATTAACCTGTGTAAGACAATTTCTGGTCTGGTTTGTAAGAAGAGTTCCCCAGGAGTAGTTGCTGTATGCTTTCTGCCTTAAATTTCCTTCTAATTCTAGTAAAAGAGATATGTAAGCCGCTTCTACAGCCCTTACAAGTCCCAAGCCATCACACTTAAAAATCAACTCAGCTACTTAAGAAATAGCATTTAATTAATGATTTTGTTGTTCACTAGCCTAAAGAGGATAATTCCAATTAAAAGAAAAAAAGAGAGCAGAAATAAATTTCAAGAAATTCTTCCCTGTCCTTCTTTTCTTCCTTTGCTCTTGTGTAAATGTTTCCCTGTTCTTTAGTTGGCACAAACCAGTGATTTTATCTAATCAATGATGGCCCTAATTGCCCAGTTTCTGTCTTAACAACTGCTCCTTTCTTACTTTAAGATAGGTACTCTATAAATATATTTGTAGATACTATGTAGATTTAAATTCAAGCTGAAGATGTTACTATCTTAGTTTAAACATTACAAAAAAAAAAAAAAAGTAAAGATCTCCAGGTTTGATTCTTAGAACTGGAGCCCCATTGATCAGTCAGCATAAGGTCCAAACACATTAGTACCAAAAGAAAATGGCATCTGGAAAGTGAGATTTCATCCATAAAGCCAGCCGATCTACAAACTGTGATCATTCAGCAAACTGCAACTACATGCAGAGCTTTCTCTTTTGGAGTTGTCCTGTCCCAGAAAGCAGTGAAGGATGATATTGTGTTAGAACACAGGTGCTAGTTGGGACGTGAAGAGTCTGGAGATGTGAAAAACAAATTATACATCCTAGAGTGCGACCAGGATGTACCAGCCAGAACAGAACAAATGATCAACACGGATCTTTCAGCAACATGAGCCAGGCTGGGCATTTCATAAATAATCCAGTGGACAATCACTGCTGGATGTATAGGGACCATTCTTGTTTTAATACCCACAGGAAATGTACCCTATGAATAGCACCTTTCAGCTGGAAAAGAAATGACCGGCTCTCTGGACACATGTTCAGCAGTGAATCAGGATTTTGTCAGGTCAGTGCACCAGGATGTTGCATTGAATTAAGTTGGATAATGATGTGGTTCATAGAATGAGGAAATGCTGGCTGAGTCTAGGAAATCTGGAAATAGACATCAGAAATTGAAAGCTCAGAAGTGAAATATTTGCCACTGACAGGGATCTTGATCTTGAATCTGAAGGTGCAACTTAAAAAAAATGTTTCCCATTTTCCTAATAACTGAAGAAGGCTAAATAGAAGACCAGAGAAAGCTATGTATTTGGACAGGCTAAATTTAATTTCATCCCCAAAGGAATCGATTCTGGCATTTTGTCTAAGAATAGGATTAAAGGTCTGATGTTGAGAATTATTGGGACTAGATAATGATTAAAAGGGAAATTATTTAATTAAGTGACTACTCATCAAAAACAAACAACACGGATTAAGAGGATTTCTTTTCTTTTTTAACCCACGAATCTGTTTTGAGTTAACTATATTCATAACTGATTTTTGGCAGTTATGGTGGCGGTGGCTATGTGCCGTGGAGTCAGTTCCAACTCATAGCGACCCTGTACAGGGTTTCTGAGGCTGTAAATCTTCACAGGAGCGGAAAACTCCCACAGAACAGCTGGTAGTTTCAAACTGCTGTTTGCAGGCTGATTCGTAAGCACTACGCTACCAGAGCTCCTTTTTGGCAGTTATAGACATATAAAATAAGTGCAAAGTCCATATGTAGTAACAATTGGTTTACAGAGACACCAACTCTTTCTGAATTTTGAACTAAAAGAAATGTTAATGTTTTATTAAAGGGTGACTGGGAGACTCATGATGTCTTAGGTAGATCCTGACTGCTCATAAAATAATGGATAGCCGTTCTGAACCACCAAGAAAGCTCTTGGTGACATGTTCCATTTTCATGACATCAGTTAGTTGCAGTTTAACGCATTATCACAATTCTTACTTTCAAAATTAACCCTGGAAAGGACTTTTGTTATAACAGTACTCCACAGGAAGTCATAAATACATATGGCAGGCACAGCTGGGAAGATAGTTGCAGTTGATAATGTAGCATTTCAGAAATATCCAAAGCATCTCTACTTTGTGAAATAATTTGAAATTTAAACACTTTCTCATTTCCTCAAACCAGCACATCTACTAGGAAACATCCAGAAAGTGCCAAGATACTTTAGATTGTTGATATTCGGAGTCCAGTTCTTATCATGCCATACAAACTCAGGTTTGTCTTCATAAAAGATAAGCATGATTTTAAAAACAACATGTAGCTGATTTAATTTGTCATATTTCTTTCTTTTGTGACTTCCGCTTCTTGTAAAATGAGGTATCTGTGACATGCCTCTGGAAACAATAGCTAAATATAAGAAAGACATTTCTACACCTTCTCTGTGAGTTCTACCACCTTGCAAATTTGATAATGACATCACCAAAACAGCACTTTATATAAATGTACAGGTCTAGTTTATTTCAGTGGGAATTATTGTGGAGAATGATATTTATCATTGGGTCCTAATGGAGTATGTGAATGTGAATCCCAATGTTGAAGAGAATAAATGTTTAAAAGGTCAAAATGCAGGGCTTTGGCAGAACCTGTAAGATGTCAAGTAAGAAATGAATTCAACCAGAATGATCTCTCCTCCCACAAGACTCTGGTGAGGCATATGAGGGTAATCAGCTAACCACACTGAGATACGTCCTCCTGGATGTAGTGATGGGTGGAAAAGGATTGTGTATCCTTGAGAAACAAAAGGGCATTGTGTAAACAGATGTGTCAAAGAAGATTTTCCTAAAGAGGTAGCCCTGGAGCTTAGATCTGAAGGATAAGAGGAAAGGAGGAAAGGAGGAAAGGAATATGATGGAAACTGGGGAGGTTACATGACCATGACAGCCTTCCGGTAGGGCAGGAAAACCAGAGAAAGACAAGGAAAACAGGGATGGGGGCAGGAGCTAAAGGCTCTTGAGACAGTGTTAAGATGAAGGCATTTGATTTTTGTTTTTCTGAAAATAAATTTAAATTGCTGAAGGTCTTTTGAGTCATGTTGGGAGACAGAGGGCATGGATTGGGGCAGAAGGTAGTCTTGAAATGGCATTTAGACAATCAAGTTTGATTGATTATTATGTAGCTTGCTATGAAAAACACAGGAAGAAGCAGAGACTTCATAGGACTAGAAACAGTGGTTAACCATTAAAAATTCACTAAAATTATGCTCATAGAATGACCTATAACGATAGTATACCAAACCACCCAAAAAAATCGCTTGCCATAGAGGCACTTCCATCTCTAAGCGAAACTTTAGGACAGAGTAGAACTTCCCCCAAAGGATTCCCAAGGCCTTACAGAAGAAACTGGCCACATCTTTCTCCTGCTGCATGGATGGTAGTTTCGAACCTCTGACTCTTCTTTCAGTTCGTAGCTTTGTGCTTAACCACCTTGCCACCAGGGGTCCTTAACAAGAGTGTGTTCTTGTTGTTAATTGCCCTTAAGTTGTTTCTGACTTATAGCAACCCTATATAGGGTTTCCAAGGATTATTGGTGGGTTTGAACTGCCGACCTTGTACTTTGCAATCCGGTGCTTATCCTACAGCACCACACAAGGAGCATGTTGTTGTGAAGTGCCATTGAATCAGTTCCGACCCATAGCAACCCTGCATAGAGTTTCCGAGAAGCAGCTGGTGAGATTAAACCACTGACCTTGTGGTTCAAATCAACTTTGCAGTCCAGTGCATTAGCCCACGATGCCAAAATGACCACAGGAGGCTCATGGCTAAACAAGTAAATTGACAACAAGAAAAATAGAAAGGACGCTTGTAATCCCACTTTATATCTATTTCTATATCAATTAAATGCATAGAATCTGAACTTTTAATTAAATGTCTGCTATTCATCCCCTTTTTATGAAGAATCACTTTTTCTGAGACATCCAAATAATGTGTTCTTCCATACCTATGTGCCACTGTCTGAAACACACCTGCCATTCATCATCCTTTCTTCATACTTAAACCACTAGGAAACCAGCAATGTCAAATAATACATTAGAAATACAGAGGCTAACATGGAATCCCAGGTTGGTGCAAATATTTAAGAACCTTGTTTGCTGACCAAAAGGTTGGAGGGTCTAGTACACGTAGAGCATGGGTGGGGAACATTTTTTTCTGCCAAGGGTCATTTGAATATTTATAACGCCATTCACGGGCCATTCAAAATTATCAACTTGAAAATTAGCCTGCTATATTTGGGCAAACATTTAATTAACTCACTACCAATGTGATGGCTAGAACCATGGTTGTCTTGATGGGGTGAGACCAAATAAAGCATAGAGAAATCTTAGAAGAAAACTGTTGTAATCACCTTCTGAAACATCAGTCATTGAAACTCTTTGGAGCTCAGTTCTACCTGGACATACATAAGGTAGCCATGAGTCAAAGTTGACTTGATGGCACCTGATTCAGGTAGCGTGACACTTAGAATAGAAACACAACAAAAGAGTATGATCCGTTTGTTCTTCAACTGGTAACTGAAGCCATAGAAAGTTCGGGCTCAGTTTCTTAGAATCTCACTTTAAAACCAAGACACCAGTAACTTGGAAAGGGAAAATGGTTATCAAATTTGCTCCAAACTTAAGATATGAGATAAGGACTCTGAGCGCCCTCATGTGGTCAATTGAGGAGCTCAGTGAAGCACCCTTTTCTGTTTGGTAAACCCAAATTCTGGGTTAGAATCACAATTAGTGTCTAATAAACACAGTTAAATAAAAATTTTACCCCATCCTGTTGACCTAAGAAAATACTCAGCGATAAATTATGGACTAGGAAGAGGAGTAGAAGCTGCTGCTTATGGATTCAAAATTAAAACCAAAATGCTGGTGACATGGATGCTTTAAGAACATGAAAGTCAAGAGGCCTTAACTTTTGTGCCTCCAGTCAGGTATAAGAAAACATGGGTTCTGTGAAACAAAGATCCTAATGTGAAAGGCTTGCTCTCCGAGATGCAGAATGGGATGTATACGGAGCCAGCAATGATTGAAATGAAGCAATGAAAATCTCCAGTTCAGAATCAGTAAAAAGCCAAATGCACATTGTACAAACTGAATTAGGGATAAGCACAACACACTGGATTAGTTCTTTTTAAAAGAATACAAGTAGAAATGTAGTGCTGAAAATGTTTCATAAATATGAAGCTTAGAAAGGACAGATCCAATCTATATATTGATATTTGATCAGCCCACACATGGTATTTAGTATTTACTATCATGACAGATATACAATTCCATGTCAGTACATCATTTTCTTCACAGTGAAAGCATTTTGTATTTTCTCATCTTTGAAACTGAGTAAAAAGATCTGATATTCTTTATTTTAATAATAACAGAAAATACAGTTAAAGTAAAAATGGGTTGCATACCTTCCAAAATGCTGAAGACAATAAAATAAAGGAGGTTGTAATCTGTTTAGCCAAATACCAAAAATAAAGATGAGCAAAAACTCATAACAGAAGAAAATTTACAGAAACTAATGACAGATGTAAGAGCACAAAGCTTGTGGCAGAAACATAAGAAACATAAAGGGATTTTAACTTCTATACTAAACATCAGAGCCTCAGATTGAGTTAAAACTCTGTGTGATCTATCCAAAACATGATGGCATTTATTTTAAAATAAAACATTTGTCCTACTACAAAAGAAATTATAGAACCAAAGGAAGGAAAGTAGAATTATTATTTTCAGACCAAGTATTACTCAAATGCAAAAATATTAAACTGGTCAAAGGTGACATTTCATTATTAAAATATACAAACCACAATGAGAAACTCCATTTATATTATTTTCAACACCATAAAATACAGGATAAACATGCATAATGCTAAAAATTTGGAAATACACATGGTACTAGCATTAGAAGTGTATCTGTCATTTAATCTGAAAGGCCAAGTAAATAAGAACATAAAGGGTTTGAGTAATTTAATAATAAGATTTAACTTATGCAAACATATTTAACTCTGTACTTTCTTTTCATTTGTCATTTTAATGCTTATTTGAATTTGTTACATATCAACTCAAGAAAAAATGTAAGCAAAGTTTAAATTTTGCCACAATGAAGTTGAAGTAGAAATTAACTATAGATCAACTTTATACTACAACAATAAAAATATCTAAATCCTTAACAATTTTAAATTAGTTTTTTAATGTCTAAAGGGTCAAAACAGAAATCAAAACCATGATTATAGAGTGTCCATACATGAAAAAAATGAAAACACACATAACTAAACTTAGAGAATTTATAAAAAGTGTATGCAAAAGCCCATCAAAGTTGGCAAATCCACTTGTAGGTACAAAGTAAAAACAACAAATGAAGCATTATTATATGAGCTTGAAAAGGAACACAGAACAAAACTAAGGGAAATAGAGGGGAGGAAAATAAAGGTCAAAATGAGTGAATTAAAAACACAGAAAACAGTAGACATGAAACATCCAAGAGGAGATTTAAAAGACAGAAAAAAAGGAAAAAAGAGTGTTTTCCAAATTTAATCACGAACAAAGACAAGAATTACTAATATACAATATTAGAAATTTAAAAGAGCATATACTTTTTTCATAATTTTTTTTAATGATAAAAGAAAGCTACATATAACACTTTTTTTTTTTTAATTTTCTTGGCTGTAATTTTTTTTGTTTTAAGTTTTTATTGTGAGGTGAGAAAAAGTTTACAGAGCAGATCATCAGTTTTACATTCAACAAATTATATACTTTGTTTCATTACAATGATTATAATCCCCTCTATGTACCATCAGTTAACAGTATTTCTCTCTATTCATTTTAGCTCTTTTTATTATTATTATTAAAACACTCAGGCATATATAATGATTTACACCACCAAAGGGCACATTCTGCAAGTCGGCCTCCTGGCCACCGGCTCTCAGCCCCTCTCTTTCCATGAATCTTGAGTTCTCAGCTGCTCCCTCTCTCCATGTCCCCATCTCTGCCTCCACCTCTGGTGTTGCTGCTTCTCTGATAAGGTCTCACATTTCACTTGTGTCTTCTCCCTGAATGGTCCTAGGGTCCTCTGTTTCTGGACTATAAAATTAACTACTCCCATTTTTGTTACAAGATTTCTCTCTTTACAATTGTGACAGTTGCAATTAGTCATGATAACAATTATTCACTATTGAATCTTAAGAATCTTATCCCCATCTCTTTTTACCAGACCCATCTAGACAAGATGACAGCTATTCAGTGGGGACTCTTTCTTTGCCCCCATACTCTTAAACTAAACTCCCTTTTGAAACCTTGTGAGCCAGTCACTTCGTGCCTTTATTGCCCCCTCATTTTAGATAGCCAATGTCTAAGTTGCCTTTCCCTATCTACTCTGTGTACAGAGCGGATAGCATTAATACTTGTTTGAAGACCCTTCCCCTCTCTGTTGGTATTTAGAATAACTACTGCTCTGAGTATAGGTCAGGTTCATCATGAAGATGTATCTTCTGTCACTGTAGCTGTTCCAGTCTGCTTGTCCTTTCTAGTGGGAATATCTCACCTCACAAGGTTGTGGATGGAACTCAGGATTCCACCTAAGGTCCTAAAAGGCTTTGCATGAGGCCTATTTCACTGGGCAAGTTGTAGAACCCCTTTTAGGTATTCCATTCACTTATAGGCTTGAGACAGGCTTTTGTCATGTTTCCCAACATTCCTTTCTATCCCACTCAAGTGTCTATTTTACAATAGTAGGCAAGGGAAACTAATATTCCTAAGACAGTCAAGGATTTTAGTATTATTTACCCTCTTCAAGCTATACCTAGGTCCCTGTATCCCAGAGCCCTGTTGTTCCAAGGTTGAGTATGCATCACTATTTCCCTCTGTCCCACTAGGCCATGCAAACCTGTCTCAGTGTTCCCCTATCTATCTTATTCTTCTGCCTCTTCCCCCCTTCTTGTATTGCCCTCCCCAACACCCAAAATAAACCCCCCACCCCAACCCCATTGTGGTTACCTTATATTCCATTAGTTCTTCCACACATTCTTAAACTAAACTCCCTCTTGAATCCTTGTAAGCCAGTCACTTCATGTCTTTATCACCTCTAATTTTAGGTAGCCAATGACTACGTTGCCCATCCTTATCTACCCTATATACAGAGGGGACAGCATTGATACTTGATGTGAAGACTCCTTCCCTCGCTGATGGTATTTAGAGTTACTACCTCCATGAGTATAGGTCAAGTTCATCAAATTGTAGCAATTTACCATCATTTCCTTTATCAAAAATTGTCAGTTTTTTTTTGTTTTTTTTTTTAATCTTCCTCTAGTCGAGTTCTGTTTATCAAACCATTGAGGGTGGATCAAATGGGTATTATCTGCAAGTTTGGGTGTTCTTATGCATCTCCCCTCACTTCGTATCAGATGGATGCTTTACTCTCAGCTCTAACCATCTGTGACTATGTCCTTGTCCATGGACTCAGGTATCCCAAGGTCTCACCACACTTTGGACCAACCAGCTCTTCCTCTTCTCGCTCTTTTCTCCAGGTCAATGGGAGTTTATGGAACTTGGTTGAACTCAGCCCATTATTCATTGCTGCCTTTCCCCGTCTTCCACTCACCATTAGACCAATGTGGTCATCAGCAAGCTTACGTGCCTGCTCATGTGTTCCCTTTGAGTTTCAGTCTTAGAGGGGGGGTTTGTCCTGAAGGAACTTGATTGCTTGCCTTGATGACGTCATGGCTAACAACTTGCTTATTCTTGTAGTACCCAGTCATATTGCCATTTTTGTTTTGGGTTTTTCCTGATAATCTGTATTTGAAGATGTATCTTTTTCGCTCTAGCTGTTCCAGGCTGGTCTGCTTGTCCTTTCTATTGGGGATGTCCAGTCTCATAAGGTTCTGGATGGGGCTCAAGATTCCACCTAATGTCCTATATACTACAAAGGCTCCACAAGAGGCCTATTTCACTGGGAAAGTTGTAGAACCCCTTTTAGGTATTCCAATCAGTTGTAGACCGAAGACAGGCTTACAAGCTTTCTGTAATCATGTTTCCTAACATTCCTTTCTACCTCACTCAAGAGTCTATTTTACAATGGTAGACACAGAATACATATAATACTTTGATCATCTGAACATCTGGATGAAAGAAATGAACTCTCTTCTGAGAACATATGAATTAACAAAATTGAACCAAGAATATATGGAAAATATGAATAGTCCAATTGTCATGGAAAAATTGGAAAGTTGTCAAGAATTACTAAGTTCTCTGGGCTATATAAATTTTCTGAAGGAAACCTTTGAAATTTTAAGGTGGTTCCCTTACCAAATAATTTATGTCCGAGAAAAGAGAAGATGAAAAGCTACAATTCATCCTAGAAAATGAGAACAGTCCTAGCACCAGATCTTGACAAAGGCTGAAAAAGTTGCAGAAATCTCATGTAGCAATGGTTATAACACTTGCATCAAACCAAATCAGTTTCTGGTGGGGTGATTACAATAGATGGTGAACCAGTATGTACAGGATAGAACTGTGCTCCACAGGGTTTGCAATGGCCTTTTGTTTTGTTTTCGTTTAAATAGATCACCAGACCTTTCTTCCAAAGTGCATCTCAGTGGACTTGGATCCCTAATATTTTGGTTAGCAGCTGACCACTTAACAATTTGTACCAGCCGTGGGCTTAATACTTATATTGTTGGTACTTTGTTGTTGTTAAGTATTGTTGAATCGGTTGCAACCCATAGTGACCCTGTATAGGGTTTCTGAGGAACAGCTGGTGAGCTTGAACTGCAGACCTTGCAGTTCAAGTGGCTTTGTAGTCTGGTGCATTAACCCACAGCACTATACCATACTTATATGGTTGTTGTTGGTGGTTATGTGCCGTGGAGTCAGTTCTGATCCTGTACAGAATTTCCAAAGCTATAAATCTTTATGGGAGCAGAAAGCCTCATCTTTCTCCCACAGAACAGCTGGTAGTTTTGAACTGTTGACCTTAAGGTTCACAGCCTGATTCGTAGCCACTATGCTACCAGAGCTCCTCTGTACTTGTATAGTGGATAATATATGTCAGGCACTATTTTAAATACTTTATATTAACTAATATTTACAATAATCTCAGCATGCAGGTGTTAAATGTTTCAATATAACAGTTTACAGAAATGTGACATTCTTCAATAATTCATCAACAACCATAGTGTGGCACTGTGGGTTAATTGCTGGGCTGCAAGGTTGGTTTGAACTGCAAGGTTGGTGGTTCAAGCTCACCACCTGCTCCTCAGAAACCCTATACAGGGTCTCTATGGGTCAGAACTGACTTGATGGCACTTAACAACAACAATATAGCAAATACATAAAAAATGGGATAGTCTCCCAAGAAAGAAAATTCCAAGACCAGGTGGTTGCATTGGTGAATTCTACCAAACTTCTAAAGGAGAATTAACACAACTCTTTCTTAAAGTCTCCAAAAATCAAGAGTGAATACTTTCTAGCTTATTCTACACACACGAAAACTACAGCCCAATATTGCTTATGATTATAGATGTAGAATTCCCAACAAAAATACTAGCAAACTGAAGCCAACCTCATAAGAAAAGCATTATATACCATGAAAAAGTGGCATTTACCCCAGAAATGCAAAGGTGGTTCAACATAAGAAAATCAATCATTGCAATACACTAAATTAATAGAAGGAAGGAACAAAAACACATGATTATCTCAACTGAGACACAAAACAGCGCTTGTCGAAAGCCAACATCCTTTCATGATGAAAGAACTCAGGGAAGTAGGAATATAAGGGAGACTCCTCTCCATGATACCTGCCATTTGTGAAAATTCCACAGCTAATACGGACTCAATAGGAACAGACAGAACTTACTCCTTCACAAAAGGAACCAAACAAAGATGTCCACTCTCACTACCAATAGTTGATGTTGTAATGGAATTTCTAGCCAAAGTAGCTAGGTATGCAAAAACTGTCCCAATTGGAAAAGAAGATGTAAACCTATCTCTACTTGTTCATGACAGGAAAACACACACCTACTAGAGCTATTAAATGAATTCAGCAAAGATGCAAGATAAAAGCTCAATTCACAAAAACCAGTTGAACAGTACTGAAAAATATGAAAAGTAAATTTAAAAAATAATTTCATTTACAGTATCTTCCAAACTTTTAATAAAAAAATAGGAATAGATTTAACCAAGGAAATGAAGTGTACAATGAAAACTACAATACTTCAGTGGAAAAAAACTTATGATATAAAAGTTGATCATTTTAATTATTTGAATACCTTATATTGTTAGGGTTCAATATTGTCTGCTGTTGTTATTTTTAAGTGCCATCGAGCCAGCTCTAACTCATAGTGACCCTGTATAGGGTTTCCAAGGAGCAGATGATGGGTTTGAATAGGCAACCTTGTGGTCAGTAGTCCAGTGCTTATACTACAGCGCCACACCAGGATTCCTCAATATTACCTAAACCAATCTATAAATTCAATATAAGCACTATCAAAATTTAAATAGCCATTTTTGCAGAAATGGCAAAGCTGATCCCCAAATTCATATGGAATTACAAGTAGCCCTGAGTAGCCAAAATAATCTTTGAAAAATACGAAGTTGGCAGACTCAGCACTTCCTGATTTCAAAATGTATTCCATTAGTTAATTGTTGAGTCTACTCTGACTCATGGTTGCACCATGTGTGTCAGAGAAAACTCTAGTCTACAGGGTTTTCAAAGACTGATATTGCTGAAGTAGAATGTCAGGCTTTCCTTCTGAGACACTGCTGGGTAGAGTTGAACTGCTAACCTGTCAGTTAGCAGGTAACCACATTAACCATTTACACCATCTACAGACTGAAATGTTTCAACAAACTGATGTAACACTGGAGACAGTCATCTATACCAAGAAATTTGGAAGACAGCTACTTGGCCAACTAATAGGAAGTGATCCATACTTGTGCCCATTCCAAAGAAAGGTAACCCAACTGAAGGCAGTAATAATCAATCAATATCACTAATATCACATGAAAGTAAAATTTTGCTAAAGACCTTCCAAAAAATGATTGTAGCATTATATGGGTGGGGACATGCCAGATATTCAAGCAAGATTCTGAAAAGGACTTGAAACATGAGATAATATTGCAGGTGCCAAGCAAGTCTTGGCTGATAGCAGAGAATACCAGAAAGATGCTTTATTGACTATGCAAAGTCATGAAAATTGAAGTATAACGTTGTGAAGAATGGGTGTTCCACAACACTTAATTGTGCTCAAGAGGAACCTGTATATGGACCAATAAGCAGTTGTTCAAACAGAACAAGGTTTAAATCAGGAAAGGTGTGTGCCAGGAATGTATGCTTTGACCACACTTATCCAATCTGTATGCTGAGCAAGTAGATTCTTAAATATAACACCAAAAGCTGAAGCTATAAAAGGAAAAAAAAATAGATAAATTGCATTTTATCAAAATTAAAAACATCATATATCAAAGAACATTGTCAGTTTGTTAGACTATGGTAGCTTCATGTTGCTATGATTATGGAAGCTATGTGACCAGTATTTTAAATACCAGCTGGGTCATCCATGGTGGACCGGTTTCAGCTGAGCTTCCAGACTAAGAAAAACTAGGAAGAAGAAGAGACAGACTACTTCCAAATACTGAATCACTGAAATCCTTATTAGTATCAGTGGAACACTGTCAGATAGCATCAAAATATTGAATATCAGAACATGCTGAATAGCACCAGGATATTGTCAGTTATAGTGCTGGAAGATGAACCCCTCAGGTTAGAAGGCGCTCCAAGTATGACTGGAAAAGAGCTGGCTCCTCAAAACAGAGTTGACCATGATAATGTGGAATAAAGTTTTCAGGACCTTCATTTACTTATGGGTCAGACCTCAAAATGAGGAGAAACTGCTGTAAACATTCATTAATTATCAGAACATGGAATGTACAGAGTTTGAATTTAGGAGAATTGGAAATTGTCAAAAATGCAATGGGATGCATAAACACCAATTTCATAGGCATTAATGAACTGAAATATACTGATATTGGCATTTTTGAGTCTGACAGTTGCATGTGTAACTATTCCAGAATGACAAAATGAAGAGAAATGGAGTCACAGTCATCATCAAAATGAAAAT
>NW_006409663.1:10151-10549 GCF_000296735.1 Chrysochloris asiatica | reverse complement strand
TCATACTCATATTAGGCTGCAGATTTTTTTTTTTTCCTTCGCTCCCTCCTCTCCCTTTTCTGTGATTATAGACTACAGTATCTAATCTAGTGTTTTTTTTTTGTTGTTGTTGTTGGTTTTGTTGTTGGTTTTGGTTTTTTGTTTTCTTTTTTTTTACCTTTGGGGGATTCTTTCTCTCCCTATATTACCCAGAAGAGACAGCATTGCTCCCATATCATGAAGCTAAATAACGCCCTATAAAACCCCACAATCCAGACAAGAACCAGTACCAACTGCCATATACCAGGGAGGCAGACAACACCTGCGAAAGTTACTCTCAGTTAAGCAATAAGAAGATTGAAAAGGGAAACCCATTTCCTGATCACATCTACCTGGAGGCAATCAGAAAGCATAAAAAA
>NW_006409663.1:8750-9733 GCF_000296735.1 Chrysochloris asiatica | reverse complement strand
CTGCTGGAAGAAAATTTCTCTAACATCCTGAAAAGTGAAAAGATAAACATTCATGAAGCTCAACAAAGCCCAGGACATATCATAATCAAGCTCTCCAAAATCAAAGATAAGGAAACAATCCTGAAAGCAACTAGGAAAGGAGAAGCATTACATACAAAGGCAAGCATGTCAGATTAAGTTTGGATCACTCAGCAGAAACCATGTAGGCAAGAAGGCAATAGGGAGGCATATATAAAACCCTGAAAGAAAAAAACTGCCAACCAAGAATCCTGTATCCAGCAACGCTATCAATCAAATACGATGGTATAATCAAAACATACCAGGATAAACAGAAGCTAAGGGATTTTGCCAAAGCCAACCCTGCACAACAAAACATCCTAAAGGTAGTTCTGTGTACTGAGAACCAACAAGCACAGAAAACAACCAGAGATTGAGGTACGTGGCAGCACCTCCAAGAACTAAATAGACAGAAGGAAGAGTCAAGAACAGAACAAAGCTATAAGAACAAACTCAGAGAATCTGGGAGGTCAGTCTATGATCAAAACATTTACAATGTGAAAGAAGTTAAACATGTAGGAACAGAGATCCAGATGGTGAGAAAGTCAGGTAGATTACAGGATAAAATAGACTGCACTAAATGGAGGGTAAAGTTAATGGAATATAAGGTAACCTAAAAGAAAATTAACACTTTACAGCATACCAAGAGAATGAAAATCCAAGAAGAGCATGGAAACATTAAAACTGTGAGGAAACTCAACGAATGAACACAAAAACATTGGACTCAGCACAGGAAGACACACAGAACAAAGATAGCAGCCACACCACAAAAACAAACATAATGGCAGCAATTAATCAATACCTGTGGATAATTACATTGAATGTAAACGGATTAAATACACGAGTTAGGAGACAGAGAGTGGCAGAGTGGATAAGGAAACAAGATCCTTCAATATGCTGTCTTCAAGAGACACATCTTACACACA
>NW_006409663.1:6209-7308 GCF_000296735.1 Chrysochloris asiatica | reverse complement strand
ATAGAGGAGGATGGAAAACTTCCTAATTCATTTTATGAAGCAAGCATAACCCTCATACCAAAACCAGAAAAGGACATTACTAAGAAAGAAAATAATACACCAATATTCATAATGAACATAGATGCAAAAATTCTCAATAAAATCCTAGTCAACAGTATCCAGCAGCACATAAAAAAGGTAATACATCATGATCAAGTGGGATTCATTATCAGGGATGTAAGAATGGTTCAACATTAGAAAAATGATCAACATTATCCACCATATAAATAAGTAAAAAGAAAAGAACCACATGATCATATCTATTGATGCAGAAAAGGCATTTGACAAAATCCAACATCCATTCCTGACAAAAACCCTCAACAAAGTACGAATTGAAGGGAAATTCCTTAAAATAATTAAGAGCATATATACAAAACCAATAGCCTACATTACTCTCAATGGAGAGAAACGGAAAGCCTTCCCTTTGCAAACAGGAAACAGACAAAGATACCCTTTGTTGCCACTCCTGTCCAATATTGTGCTGGAAGTCTTAGCAAGAGCTACATGGCAATACAGCGAAATTAAAGGCATCTAAATTGGCAAAGAGGAAATAAAACTCTCTATTCTCAGACGATGTGATCCTATACGTAGAAAACCCCAAAGAGTCAGTAAAAAAGCTACTAGACCTCATTGGAAGATTCAGCAAAGTGGCAGGATAGATATAAGATCAACATACAAAAATCAGTTTGATTCTTCTATACGAATAACAACAGCACTGTAAAGCACATTAGGAAAGCAATAGCATTTACAATTGCCACCCACAGGATGAAATATCTAGGAATAAATGTAACCAGAGAAACAAAGGGCTTATACAAAGAAAACTACAAACCACTACTACAAGAAACCAAAAGAGACCTACAAATATGTAAGAATGTACCATGCTCCTGGATATGGGGACTTAACATTGTGAAAATGTCAATACTGCCCAAAGCAATTTACACAAATAATGCAATCCCAATCCAGATTCCAACAGTATTCTTCAAAGAGATGGAAAAAACAATTACAAACTTTACATGGAAAGGAAAGAGACCCAGGATAAGCAAAACACTGCTTAAGAAGA
>NW_006409663.1:3238-5337 GCF_000296735.1 Chrysochloris asiatica | reverse complement strand
GATATTCTGTTGTGTATTGGTTGTGCTGATGGATACTTGGTGCTCCCTCTCCCAATCCAAACAGAATCTCTCTAAGGCCCTGGTAGGTCACACCCACCCTCTTGTGCACTGGATTCTATCCCTTTATTCAAGAACTTTGTTCTAGCTATTGTTCGCCTCTTTTGTGTGTTACCTGCATTTTCCTTCTGTGTTACATCACTCCAATCTACATTTACACACACAGCAACATAGTCTGTCTTAAATAAATCAGAAAGTTCCTTGATACCATGGCCCAATTTCTGCTTTCCTTGCCTACAAAGCTGCACCAAAGAATTGTCTTTTTCCCTTTCATTGATTGTGACATTCAGCCCAATTTGGAGTTTTCCACAGAAATCCCCCCAAATAGTTCTCATCAGTGATCTCCACAGTATTAGGCTTTAGTTCAGTGGTGAAGTCTCTGTTCTCATCTTATTCTGCCGATCTGAAGTAATCAATTTAGTTGATCACTACCAACTTCTCCAAGTATTTTCTTCTTTTGAGTATACTCTCCAGCATGTTTGATGCCTGATTTATTTTACTTTTTCATTTACCTTCATCACTTATGCTGCTTCTTGTCATTCTCCTGTCATCTTCCCATCTTCCTGAACTAAATGTTGAATGCCTCAGGCCCAATACCCAATACTGTATTATACCTACTCCCATGGTTCTATAGCAGGGTTTGGAATTAGTACATCCCCAGTCAACCCTCTGCTAAAAGTTTGCGTTGCCGCTCAAGATATACTGAATCAACCTACATTTTTTAGCAAGATCCCCCAGGTCCTTCTTATATATCGTATTAAATAAGGTTAGTTTAACAAGATGCATAAGTAGATTCTGTTTCAGAATATCTGGGTTGGAAATCCAAGTTCTCAGTAGGAGGTAGAACCAGTTTGAAGCACTCTTTTAAATACCATCTTTATACATCTTTGTATTTCTCAAGTGTACATCTTCAGTCTCCATCCCTCCTAAATCTTAGAGTCAAATATATAGTTGTCTTCTTATCATTTAACCAATTGTCTAACAATCACCTTAAAGATTCATGACCAAACCTGAGCATTTTCTCTTTGAAAACCTCCTCCCACTCTAGCTTTCCTGATGTAAAGAAAAGATAAATCCATTCATCCAGTAAGTAGTTCATAGCTACAGCTTTGGGCATCATTCTTAATTTCTTTCTTTTCCTTGTTCCCCCATCCAATCAATTAACAAATCCTGTTACCTGTACCCCAAACAAAAAAACCAAATCCACTGCTGTCAAGTCAATTCTGACTCATAGTGATGCTGTGGGCAGAGGAGAACTTGCTCCATAGGTTAAGGCTGTAATTTTTACAGACCAAGGTGCCACAACTTTCTTCCATGGAGCAGTTGATGGATTCAAACCACTGATCTTTTGGTTAACAGCCAGGCTGTTTAATTACTACCAGGGCTCCTTGTTAGCTATACAGTATATTCAAAAGGCATCCTGCATCTAACCATTTCTCCCAACTCCCTTGTGTGTTGCTCCCTAGATTACAAATTTCCGAAGGCTTTTACTTTTAACTCATTAAGAAATCTAAGGCATTGACCTTGGCCAATAGCCTCCATAAAATGGTCCCTGACCACCTCTCAGTCTTCATTCCCTCCCTACCCCCTACTCTGCTCCAGCCAGATATATATTATACTGTTTCTCAAAGGTGTGGGACATGTGCCCTATGCAACGGGACCTTTGCGTTGATGTTCCCTTGCCTAGGATGCTCTTCCTCCACATACCTGCAAGGTGTGCCCCTGCTCCATTTAAAATCTCAGCTTGTTTTCTCTTTTTAGATAGGCCTTCCCTGGTGTGTCTAAAATAGCACCTCCCATCACTCTCCATGTATTCCTTGCATTTATTCATAGTCTTCGCATTCTTTATTGTCATGTAACATAAGACTTGTTTGAGAATTGTATTTATTAGAAGATTAAAGAATTGTATGGTCGTATTTTTAAATTTTTATGTTAAAGCCACCTTAGGTATAGTATGCAGTAGAATTCAGAAGTAGAATTGATACACAGTATAAATACTAGGCTAGCATCGGGCTTTAGAAGTCTGTATTTATCCCAATATA
>NW_006409663.1:0-2858 GCF_000296735.1 Chrysochloris asiatica | reverse complement strand
CACAATTATAAATCAACTAACAGTTCCTTTATGGGAAGCCTATGGAAAGATTCTTACATAAAATAACAATGTCTTATGAACAAGGACCTGTTTGTATGTGTGTGTGTGTTTTAATGTTTTATTGTGAATTACGTGATAGTTTACATAGAAGAACTTCAGCTTCACATTGATCCCATCGTATATCGTTTCCTTGCCATGGTCACACTCTCCTCCATGCATCATCGACCAACCAAAGGGTACACCCCGAAAGTCTGCCCCCCTGTCATCCGCACACAGCCCCTCTCCCTTTCCAGGTGCAAAGTCTCCAGCCACTCCAACTCACCATGTCATCGTCTTTGCCTCCATTCCTGGAATCACTGCTTCTCTGGGTAGGGTTCTGTTCTCTGCTCATCTCCTTCAATGGTCCAAGGGACCTCCGTTTCTAGACTGTAAGGTTAATCACTCTCCTCCCTTTGCCCCAAAACATTCACCTTTACATTTCCTGACTTTACAGTAAGTCTTGATAACAATTATTTGCTATTGTATTGCAAGGGATCTATCTGCATCTCCTTTTATCAGCCCTGACTAGGCAGAATGGATACCTCTCAATGGAGATTCCACCTTGCTCCATGTCCTCTGGATCTAAGTTCTCTCTTGAAAGCTTGTAAGCCAGTCACTTCTTGCCTCTGTAGGCACCTCCCCTCCACCCTCTGCCATTCTGGGTAGCCAATGTCCAGGTTGCCCATCCCTGTCCACTTTGTGTGCGGTGGAGGTGGAAATGATCCTCGCTGTGAAGATTTGTTCACTCTTTTGAGCTATTGCTTCTATAAGTGTGTGTCAAGTTCATCAAATTGTGTCAGATTCTTGGTTTTCCCTCTTCTTTCATCTTCTGTTTGAGCTCTGATCATCCAGCCATTGTAGCCAGGTCAAGTGGGTATTATCTGCAAGTGTGGGTGTACTTATGCATGTGCCCTCACTTCTTACCAGCTTAATGCTTCACTCTAGTCCTCTGTGACCATGTTGCTGATTCTGGGTCCAACAGTCCCCTGGGCTTGCCACACTGCTGGACAACCAGGTCTCTATCTGGATTCACAGGAGTCTATTGAGCATTGTATGCCTTAGTTCATAGCTTCGTTGCTGTTTTTCCCTCACTTCCCCTTGTCAGTGACGAAAGTGATCACCATTCAGAGCATGCATTCCCATTGAGCCTTAGTCTTAGAAATGGTTTGCCTTTGAGGGGCACCTGACCACTTCCCTTGATGTCTCCTGGGTGAGCCACTTGTTTGTTATTGTAGTACTTAGTTGGCATGAACAAGGATCTGTTGATGGAACACTAAAACCATGTAACTTCTTATAAACCATTGTAGAGGTTCTCAACTCACCTCATCTTCTCTCCTTTCTCCTGTGCAATACATAATGTCTATTGCCCGTGGCAATCTGAGAGGATGGGATGGATGGGGTTCTCTCAAGTATACCTGCATCCCTGAGTTGGATGTTTGCCAAGAATATGTTTCTTTTGTTCCCAGGCTTATTTGTGTGCATTGTACCTATCACTATATACATAAAATATTGTATAAACTCATGAAATACAATTCCAAAAGGAAAGAATTGTCATGTTTGCAAACATTACTTGAAGTCCTTTGAGAAAAGTTCAAAAAAGGCAACTCAGTTTTTTAAAAAAAGAATCTGAGAACAATACAATTATAAGTTTGGGATGAGGGGTGGGCTTGAATCATTAAAATCCAGTAGGATTTTATACTCAGATCACTTGAGAAGTATTTTTCTAATGAAACCCACTGGAAATGGTAGCACTTGAAGAGTGACATAGTGTTGTTTCTTTGAAAATAATCAAACCTCTGGTGATTGTTGTTAAGGTCCATCGAGTAGTACATACTCACAGCAACTCGGTATATGGTTTCCAAGGCTGTAATTCTTTGTGGGAGCAGAAAGCCCCTTCTTTCTCCTGGGGAGAAGTTGGTAGGTTCAGACCTCTGACCTTGTGGTTCATAGTCTAGTACTTATCCTACAGAGTCACTGCACTGGTAATAGTCAACTTCAAAAAGTAAAATAATAAAGGCAGTGGAGGCACATTGGTCAGACATCAAAAGATTGACATATAATTACATTTAATTGCGTAGCTTGTTGAAGCGTGGTAGTTTGTGTGTTATTGTGATGCTGGAGGCTATGCCACTGATATTTCCAATAACAGCAGGGTCACCCAGAGTGAGCTGATTTCAGCAGAGCTTCCAGACTAGGACAGAGTAGGAAGAAGCGTCTGGGGATCTACTTCACAAAACTAAAGTTGTTATGGAGAAGTATATAATAGTGCCCAGTATCCAGAACAAGGCTAGAAGATGAGAACCTTATGTTGGAAGATCTCACAACAGACCCCAGGATACCAATGATCGTGAAGATGGTACCAAACCAGGCAACATTGTGCTCCACATTACGTCAGAACTGACTGCAGGCAACTAAAAACTAAACAGGGGCCATGGAGAGTTTAGCATGTAAACACAGCATTCTTATGGTTTTCCACTTCTGTGGTCTTTTTCAAAGCAACAGGATAGGATAGAAACGGTTTTACATTGTTTGAAAACAGCTTTCCAAAGCAGAGATTGTGGTCCCTGTGATGGTGTTTGTGTGGCATAGAGTCACTTGCAACCCTTAATGACCCTGTATAGAAGTTCCTAGGCTTCTAAATCTGTATGGGAACAGAAACCTCACCTTTCTCCTGCCATGTGGCTGGTAGATTTCAAACTGCTGATCTGTTGGTTAGCAGCCCAACTCGTAACCTACTTCACTACCAGGGCTGGAGCTCTTACCAACTGCAGAGAATAGCAAAAGACGTAAACTACTAAACCATTCTTTTTTTTTTTTTT
>NW_006409662.1:40878-45382 GCF_000296735.1 Chrysochloris asiatica | reverse complement strand
GCAGCCAGAGTGCTCCTTGGAGGCCAAGATGGCTAAACTTCGTCTCTCTTACTTTGGACATATTGTCAGGAGGGAACAGTCACTGGAGAAAGATATCATGCTTGGTAAGATGGAGGGTCGGAGAAAAAGAGGAAGATCGCCAGCGAGATGGATCGGCCAAGTGACATCATTGATGGACTCAAGTGTGGCAGTGGTAGTGAGGTTGGCCCAGGATTGGACATTGTTTCCTTCTGCTGTGCATGGGGTAGCTCTGAGCTGGTTCTGACTCAATAGCACCTGACAACAACCCCAAGAGAGGATTACACAGCCCATTTTGTCTTTAGGAAGGAGGAAGAAAGGAACAGGGCTGAGGGTGCAGGGAATTACTATGTGGCTTGTTGGGGAGATACTGGATAGCTCTTGGCCTAAAACAAACTTGCAATGAGTAATGGGTTGGGGCTCCACCAAAGGCTTCTCCTTTCCTCCCTACTACTGAACTCAGCAAGGACAAGGCCTTGGAAGTAAAAAAAACCTAGGAAAGATGTGTAGTCATGAGTCAGCCAGTCCCCAAGGAAAACACCTGTTACTATCACAGGTTTGAGTACTACCACACAAATAAAAGGTGTCTAGTAGGTTATGGTCCCCTGTCAGGGGGTATAGCTCAGGGGCAGAGCATTTGACTGCAGATCAAGAGGTCCCTGGTTCAAATCCAGGTGCCCCCTCTTTTATATGTTGTTTTATTTGTTAATATTACCACATACTCCCTATCTGGTCCCAAATAAGGGTTTTACAGCCCCCCTTAGTTGGATTGTGTACAAACAATTACAGAGAGAATAAATGGAATTAATGCAGACACAATGAACGTCTGTTGAGACATAAGTGGGCCTAGTATTCCCATCTGGGCGAGTTCAGAGATAGTGACCATAAGTCCTCCTGTCCTCCAGATTGGCAGTATTGTTTGATATTGCTTGATATTAACCACTCGATGGGATATGTATGGGTAAGTGGACTAAGAACTAAGGTCCACTACGGCCATCTCCCAATAATAGACTTTACCACATGCACCCTTAAATGGAATTCTCCTGTCATAATCATAAGCATTGTCCCTCCTAGTAGGTCCATCTCTAAGATATATTCACGGAGAGGTGAAATGTATACTTTATATTCCTTGGGAGATAAAGGAACCATTTGTAGCATCAACACTGTCTGTCACACCTTTAGAGTACTGCCCCCATATCCATCAATAGCAGTAAGTGGGCCCTGGAACCGGTGGATGTTTTCATGAACCAGGGTCCACTGCGGTTAAACTTAGCTTATTTCTTGAGACCAATGGATGGTTAATTCCACATGGGGCATCCATTTGTCTCTGAATCAAAGAGCCAGGAAATCTTGGGCCCATTCCTAACCTAAGGGGATGGTATTGCCCATGCCATGGGCAAGCTAGGAGTGGGAGATTCTTGGAAATCCTTTCCCCTGGTGAACTATTGCTCAGGACAGAGTTTCTGCCACAGTTTCACTTGGACTATGTTGGGCTGCTTGTCAATTTTGTACCAGGAAGTGCCAGCAGCAAGCAAGTCAATCCACAGTTGCTATCTAGTAATGTGGACCAGACCTTTCTTAGTGATTGTTTTCTTTTCCAGCTCCAGCCTCTCCTGCATTCCCACAATCCAGACATTCTGGTGGCACAACTTTTCCAAAGGAGAAAGATGAGGCTTTCTGCTCCCGTAATAATATACAGCTTCAGAAACCCTCTACAGGGTCACTATTGATCTAAATCAATTTGACAGCACATAACCACCACCACCACCACCACCAGGAAAGATTAGAGGAAGCTGATATCAATGCGATATTCGTGGGAGAGAATTGGAGCCTATCTTGAGTCAGTCAGTCATTTTAAAACATAAAAGCAGAGATCAAGGGACCCTGTTACACCTAAGAGACAAGAGGCATGGGCAGAGTGAATTGTTTGGACCCAGGATTCCTGTGCTAGGAACCACCATTCTCTATGGAAGGTTAATGAAAAGATCCTGGATATCTCCATAGAAGTTTGGGCCCACCAAAGTGGGATGGAGTCAAGAACTTTCCCCCAAAGTGGCAAGAGACAAAACCTCCCCCTACAGCTGGTGCCCTGATTTAGGAATTCCAGTCTCCTCAACTGTGAAAATGTATTTCTCTTCCCTATGCCAGCTACTTGTAGTATTGTTGTCATATCGCAGGACAACAAAGACAATATCCTAACCCATGATATCTGTGACCGTGAACTTGTTTGGAAATAAGACCTTTGAAGTTGTCATCAGGTAAAACAACATGAGATCCTGGTAAGTGAAGGAGTAGATCCTAATTCCATCTGAGTATTCCAGGCTGGTTGTCTTGGAAGGACAATGTGGCTTGTTTTCGAGACCTTGTCTAACACTTGGAATAAAACATAAAGGTCATAGGTTTCTGTAGGAGCGTCTTTCCTTTCCTCCATGGATGGCCTCAGAGAGAATGATGTTGGAGGCCATAGAACTGAGGTTAGATATCTAAACTTGTTAGACAGTTCCAAAGAGAAACACCAGTTAATAGTCCATGACTGAGTATTGCCACACAAATGAAAGGCATTAATTAAATTGCATTGACATGCCAGGGGGTGTAGCTCAGGGGTAGAGCATTTGACTGCAGATCAAGAGGTCCCTGGTTCAAATCCAGGCGTCCCCTTATTTATGTCCCAGTTTCATAGCTAATGCTACAAAACGCACCCTTCCTACACCCTTCAGCAAAGGCTTAGCAGTCCCTCATTATTGGGCTTTCTAAGAACAACCACACAGAAACACCCCTCCATGACTGTGAGGGTAAGGTGGAGCCAAAAAAAATGACTCATATGTATGTGTGAGTCTCATCTCCATCACCCCACTGTCATCCATGAAGGCCACCATCTTAGTTTCTTAGAGATGCTGTAACAAAATACTACAATATACATGACTTGAAGAACACAAATGGATTGTCTCACAATTGTGTGGTTTAGAAATGTGAATTCAAAGGCGAAGTCATGTTGATTCCTTCTGAGAGCTGTGAGAGAGACACTGTTCCCTGGCTCTGCTATCTTCAAGTGGGGCCTGGCAATCCTTTGCATCTCTCTGTTGTCACATCACCTTTCCTCTCCTGACTATATCTTTGTCTGCTCTCCTCTTTGGTAAGACATCACTTGGTTGACATAAGAACCCACCTCCACACAAGAACACCCAAACGTGCAGATTTGACCTAGACTCAATGGCTTGATGATCAGAACTCAGCTAGAGGAAGATTTTAAAAATAAATAAATAAAATGTTTTTTTGGTTTGTTTTTTTGTTTTTATAAAGGACATGAGGAAGGGAGTCAAGGACCTTCCTTAAGGTTACAGAGAGAGAAAACCTTCCCCACACCCTTAATTGGGACATCTCGTCTTCTAAATTATGACAATAAATTTTATTTCCTAGACCAGCAACATACCATTCATCTGTCAATTTATCATACTATGGTGTGATGCTGGAAGGTATACCATCAAGGTCACCCATGGTGGATGGTTTCTGCTGAACTTCCAGTCTAAGATAGACTAGGAAAAAGGAGAGGCAGAATGTTTCTGAATGTTTAGCCACAGAAAATATTATGAATAGCAATGGAACAGGTCAGATAGCACCAGAATGTTGAGTATTGAATCATTCTGAATAACACCAGAAGATCATCAGATATAGTGTCTGAAGAAGAGCCTCTCAGCTTGGAAGACACTCAAACTATGAGGAGAAGAGCTGCCTCCTTAAAGTAGAGCTGATGTGATCATTTGAATGGAGTAAACCTTTCAGGGCCTTCATTTGCTGATGGGGCAACTTTAAATGGGGAGAAACAGCTGTGAATATCTGTAAATACTTAGAATATGAAATGTATTAAGTGTGAATCTAGTAAAATTGGAAATGCTCAAAAATAAAATGGAATATATAAATATCAATACCCTAGGCATTAAGTAGAGTCCTGGTGTGGTATTGTGGGTTAATACCTCAGACTGCAAGGTCAGTGGTTCAAGCTCACCAGCTGCTCCTTGGAAACCTATACAGGGTCGCTATGGGTCGGAATCAACTCAATGGCACTTAACAACAACAACAGGCATTAAGTGAGCTGAAATGGACTGGTATTGGCCATTTTGATTCTGACAATCACATGGTTTACTATGCTGGGAATGACAAATTGAAGAGGAATGGTGTAGCATTCACCATCAAAAAGAACATTACAAGATCGATCTTGAAATACAGTGCTGTCTGAGATAGCATAATATCCATATCCCTACAAGGAAGACTAGTTAATACCACTACTATTCAAATTTACACACCAATCATTAAGGCCAGTGATGATGAAACTGAAGAATTCTAACAACTTCTTCAGTGTAAAATTGAACAAACATGCGATCAAAATGTATTGGTGATTATTGGTGATTGGAATGCAAAGGTTGGGGGAAACAAAGGATCAGTAGTTGGAAAATATGGCTTAGCTGAACGAAATTATGCTGAGATCGCA
>NW_006409662.1:37127-38408 GCF_000296735.1 Chrysochloris asiatica | reverse complement strand
AACATCCACTGAAAATCCACTGAACATGGAATGTAAGAAGTATGAATCTGGGAAAATTGGAAGTTGTCAAAAATGAAATGGAACATATAAACATAGATACCTTAGTTGTTGTTGTTGTTGTTATGTGCTGTAGAGTGGGTTTTGACTCATAGCGACCCTGTACAGGGTTTCCGAGGCTATAAATCTTTACGGGAGCAGAAAGCCTCATCTTTCTCCTGCGGAACAGCTAGTAGTTTCAAACTGCTGACCTTGCGGTTCGCAGCACAATTCGTAACCACTATGCTGCCAGAGCTCCTTGTCCATATGTATAGTGGTCTTTTATGTTGTTTATAAAAAAAGATACTTGCAATTAAGTAGTCATTGGTCTTTCAAAATCCTATCATGCAATCTTCAATATCGTTTTTATCACCAAAGCCATATTTTTTTCAATGAACTGATCCTTCATCTTTGTTTCCAACCTTTGTATTCCTATCACCAATACTTATCAATACATCTTGATTGCATGTTTGATCAATTTCAGACTGAAGAAGTGTGATAGAGTTCTTCAATTTCATCATCACTGGTTTTGGTGATTGGTGCATAAATTTAAAAAATAAATAAATAAACTGGGCCTCCTTGTTAAGTGCCATCGAGTCAGTTCCGATTTATAGCAATCTTATGTGGGCTTCTAGGGAGCGGCTGGTGACTTTGAAACACCGACCTTGCAGTTCAAACTGAAATTGTGGTCGAGTGCTTCTCCTACGGCACCACACCAGGACTAGCAGTCTTCCTTGTAGGCACATGGCTATTACCCTATTGCAGACAGCGTTGTACTTCAAAATAGAACTTGAAATATTCTTTTTGATGATGAATGTGATGCCATTCCTTTTCAATTTGTCATTCCCAGCATAGCAAACCATGTGGTTGTCAGAGTCAAAATTACCAATACCCAGCCATTTCAGCTCATTAATGCCTAGAATATCAATATTTATGCATTATATTTCATTGTTGACAACTTCCAATTTTCCTAGATACCTGGTGTGGCACTGTAAGATCAGCACAGGACTGTGAACCACAAGGTCGACAGTTCAAACCCACCAGTTGCTTCTTAGAACCCCTCTATAGGGTCGCTATAAGTCAGAACCAGCTTGATGGCACGTAACAACAACTTGGGCAAAATACTGAATGATACAAAAAGTATCAAAAGAAGATGGAAGGAAAATTGAAACTCAAAGGGAGCACACAAGCATGCATGTAAGCTTTGCTGGCAACTGTGTTGGTCTACATGTGAGTGAAAGTGGA
>NW_006409662.1:0-7697 GCF_000296735.1 Chrysochloris asiatica | reverse complement strand
ATGGTTTTGAATATATGGTTTTGATTATGTTGAGGAATTTCCCTTCAATTCCTATTTTGTTGAGTGTTTTTATCAGGAATGGATGTTGGATTTTGTCGAATGCCTTTTCTGCATCAATCGATACGATCATGTGGTTCTTATTTATATGGTGGATGACATTGATCGTTTTTCTAATGTTGAACCATCCTTGCATCGCTTTTATGAAACCGACTTGGTCATGATGTATTATGTTTTTGATGTGCTGTTGGATTCTGTTGGCTAGGATTTTGTTGAGAATTTTTGCGTCTATGTTCATGAGAGATATTGGTCTGTAATTTTCTTTCTTACTGATGTCCTTTCCTGGTTTTGGTATGTCATTTGTGTTTTAGATTGGGCACTGTCACAGATGAGAAGACATTTTACCCCAAGAGACTTTGGACTTTGAATGGATGTAAGACATTGGAGATGCCGATGTGGTGACTGTGATTTTCACATGGCAAGGACGTGAATTTTGGAGTGGGAGTGGGGGGATGTTAGGGATTGGATGTGTACCTCTTAACATGTGTCTGATTGACTGCACCATGAGTCTCACTATTATCTAATTATCTCTCATTTTGCCATCTGCTGTAAGTACCCTGTGTGTTGTTAACACTGTCCCCTTTGATGTTCATGAGGCAGGAATAGAAGCCGATGTGTTAGTAACACTGGATATGAGTGGCAAGAATGGGTTGCATCATGAGTCAATCTGTTCTAAAATATAAAAGAAGTTTAAACAAACAAACAAACAAAAAACAGATAAAAGATGGACCTAATTGTCACTGAGCGATAAGAGCCAGGAGCCAACTGTGTCCTTTGGAACAGGTTCCCTGAGCTGAGAACCTCCTAGACCCGGGGAAGATTGAGACCAAGACCATGGAGGTCTCCATTCAACTGTGGGCCCAAAAAATGAGGAGTGGAGTCAAGAACCTTCACCAAAGTGGCAGAGGGAGAAAGCCTTCCTGTATAGCTATAGGTTAGCCCTTCTAGTCTCCTAAACAGAGAAAATAAATTACTGACTACTATGTCACAAAAGGAACTCTGGTAGCGTAGTTGTTATGAGTCCAGCTGTTAACCTCAAGGTCAGCAGTTAAAAACTACCAGTCATTCTTCAAGAGAAAGATGAGGCTTTCTGTTCCCATAAAGACTAACAGCCTCAGAAATCCTCTGCAGGGTTGTTATGAGTTGGAACCAACTCCATGGCACACAACCACCACCACCACACCAGCTATTTGTGGTCTATCTGTTACTGTGGCAAAAAATAACAAAGACAGTACCCTAACCCCTAGTACTTGTGACCATGAACTTGTTTGGAAATAAGGCCTTTGAATATGTCATCAGTTAAATTAGGATGAGGCCATAGCACATACCATGGTCCTAATGTGAGTGCTGTCCTTATAAAAGAGGAGAGCAGGCACAGAGAGACAGGCAGAGGAAGGAGCCCATTCAAATACATGATACTGGAGTGTCAATGCAAGGAACTCCACAGAACTACTGAGGCTAGCAGTACATAGGAGAGAAGCTTGGAATAAATTCTCATAGCTCTCAGATACATCAGCATGAGTGACACCTGATCTCGGACTCTCTTACTCCAAAACTGCGAGATGAATGTTGTTTAAATCCACCCACTTTGTGGTAGTTTGCTATGTCTACCCTGAGAGAGGAAGACACCAGGCATTTTTGTCTTCAGGGAAGGAGGAATAAAGATACATGACTGAGTGCCCAGGAAAGGACTGTGTAGCATCTTTTGGAGACCTTAGTCAGCTATTGGCATAAAACAAACAGGCAATGAGTAATGGACTAGGGTTCCCCAGAAGGCTTCGCCTTTCCTCCCTACTAAAGGCCCCAGTGAGGACAAAGTCTGGAAGGCCATGTAGCTGAGGGAAGATGTGTAGTCATGAGTCAGCCAGTCTGAAAGGAAAGCACTTGTTAATATTACAAGGCTGAGTGCTACCACACAAATGAAAGGCATTTATTACTTACCTTAACCTGCCAGGGGGTATAGCTCAGGGGTAGAGCATTTGACTGCAGATCAAGAGGTCCCTGGTTCAAATCCAGGTGCCCCCTCATTTAGGTGCCATTTTACTTGCTAACTCTACCACAGACTCCTTACCTGGAGTGTGTTTGTGAGTACATTACAGTTTCCTGTTGTAGGTGTAAGAACAACCCCACAGAGTCATGTTTTTCTAAGTACTTGGGTAAGGTGAAGACACAGTGAATATCTGTTATATGTGTGTTACTCTCATCTCCTCCACCCTACTGTGAGCCATGAAGGCCACCATCTTAGCTTCTTTGGGGTGGTGTAACAAAATACCACAAAGTGATGACCTTAAAGAACAGAAATGGAGTTCTGTTCAGGTCGACAACCTGAAATCAAGGCCTTAGTCATGTTGTTTCCTTCTGCCGACTTTGAGAGAAAAGCTGTTCCATCACTCTGCTGACGTCCGATGGTTCCTGACAATCTTGGCACCTGCCTCTGTTGTCACATCCTTTTCTCCTCTGTCTATATCTGTGGGACAACTAATCTTGGTTGGCAATAAGGTCTTTCTTAGGTAATATATCACTTGGATAAGAACCTAAGAAAGACCTTATTGCCAACCAAGATTTGTTGTCCCAATGGGCCTGGAAGCAAAGTTAAATCCCAGGATAAGTGCCTCCACCCAGAATCCAGGGAGGTAGAGAGCCGTGCCATTACCCAGATGGTCTCAGAAGAGTTGTCCTGAGGACTTTTGCACTTTTCGGGTACCCTGCACTTCTCCCATTTTTAACAGAAATGTCTACCTTGTGCCTTGTTCTTCACTGTACTTGGGAAACAGATCACTTGTATTCCAGAGTGTGCAGGTTCACAGATATAGAGGAATTTTACCACCAGAAGGTTTTGGACTTGGAGTTGATAGAAGACTTTGGAAATGATATGACATGGTGAATATGTTTTACATGTCACAAGACATGAATGGTGAGGGAGGGGGCACAGGGGAATTTTATGGATTGGATTGTGTGCCCCTTAAATATGTGTCAAATTGGTTGCCCCATGCTTCTCACTTTTCTGTAATTATTCTGCATTTTGTGATCTGTGTACCCTGTGTGTTGGAAATCCAGACCTCTTTGATGTTCACTAGGCAAGACTAGAGGCAGCAGTCAATGGCCGAAGATTCAAGGGACAACACTGGATTGCATCTTGACACAATCATTTTTGAAATATAAAAGAGGTTAAACAAGTGAGCAGAGATCAGTGGGACCACCAAGAGAGAAGCGCCAGGAGCAGAGCGTGTCCTTTGGACCCACGTTCCTTGTGCTGAGAACCCCCAGCACCCAGGGGAAGATTGACACCAAGACCCTGGGGTTCTCCATAGAAGGACGGGCTCACAAATGTGGGATGAGGTCAAGGACCTTTCCCCAAGGAGGCAGAGAGAGAAAGCCTCCCCCTACTGTTGGCACCCTGAATAAGGACTTGCAGTCTCCTAAACTGTGAGAATGAATTTCTGTTCCCTGAGCCAGCTACTTCTGATATTTGTTATCCTGGCACACAGTAACAAAGACAATATCCTAACCTATGATTTCGGTGACTATGAACTTGTCGAGAAATAAAGCCTTTGAAGATGTCATAATATGAGATTGTAGCAGGTAAGGTGTGTTCTACTCCCATTTGAGCGCTCCTGGCTGGTTTCCCAGGAAGGACTATGTGGATTTTTCTGGAGACATTGTCCAGGTCTTGGCCTAAAACAAAAAGGTAATAGGGTTCTGCAGGAACCCCATTTTTTTTTTTTACCTCTCCACACCACCCATGGCTCTGGTGGGGATGAAGCCTGGTGGGTCATAGAGTTAAGGAAAGGTGTCTGTCTAGTCATAAGACAACCAATCCCAAATTAAAGCACCAGTTAATATTGCAAGGCTGAGTGCTACCACAAATGAAAGGCATTAATTAAGTTATATTGGTCTGTCAAGCAGTGTAGCTCAGGTATAGAGCATTTGACTGCAGATTAAGAGGTGGCTGGTTCAAATCAGGTATTCCCTTCATTATATACCATTTTGATAGCTAATGCTATCTATCACAGGCACCCTTCTTTAGCCCTCAGTAAGAGTTTTACAGTTCCCATTTTTAAGGTATGTAAAAACAGCCCCACAGAGTCACCCTCTCCTTCCTGCCAGGGTAAGGTGAAGACACAATGAATGTCTGTTTTGTGTGTGTGTTCATCTCATCCCCTCCACCACACTGGAACCCATGAAGGCACTGTCTTAGTTCCTTTGGGCTGCTGTAACAAAATACCACAAACTGGATGATCTTAAAGAACAAAAATGAATTGTCTCATACTTATGTAGTCTACAATCTGAACTTAAGGACTCAACCATGTTGGTTCCTTCTGTGAACTTTGAGAGAGAAATAGTCCATGACTCTGCTATCTTTGGGTGGCTTCTGGCAATTCTGGGCATCTGTGTCTGTTGTCACACCCATCGCCTTTCCTCTCTGTCTATATCTTTCTCTGTGTTCTTTTTGGCAAGATATCACATGGATGAACCTACCTACTCCATCTCAATAAACCTGTTGTCAAGCAAGTTTTGCCATCCCAATGGGCCTGGAAGGCAGATCTGCAGACCAGGACCAAAGTGTCTCAACCCAAAATCCAAGAACTTAAAGAGAAGTGTCATTGTTCAGATGGTCTCAGAAAATTGTTCTTCAGCCTTTGCCCTTCTTTTTGTTTGTCAGGTGCTGTTGATTGATACCAACTTGCAGAATGAAATACCACCCACTCCTGCATGAACCTTACAATTGTTGATACCCTTGTTGGTGATCTTCCTCTTCTTCATCAACCCTCCACTTTACTAAGCGTTATGTTCTCCTCCAGGGACTGGTCCCTCCTAATATTTCTGAAGTATGAGAGACAAAGTCTGGCCATCCTGGCTTCTAAGAAGGATTCTGCTGTACTTCTTGCAACACAGATTTGTTTCTTCTTCTGGAGGTCCACGGCACTTTCAACATTCTCCTCCAACACCATAACTCAAATGCATTAATTATTCTATGGTCTTCCTTATTCATTGTTGAACTTTTACATGCATCTGAGCTTATTGAAAATACCATAGTTTGTGTCAAGTGCTCCTTAGTCCTCAAACTGGCATCTTTGCTCTGCAACACTTTGAAGTGATCCTGTGCAGCAGATTTACCTAATGCAATACATCATTTAATTTCTTGACTGCTGCTTCCATGAGTGTTGATGATTGATCCAAGCAAAATGAAGTCTTTGACAACTTCAATCTTTTCTCCATTAATTTGGATGTTATTTGTTGGTCCAGTGGTGAGGATTTTTGTTTTATTTACATTGAGATGAAACCCATATGGAAGGCTGTGGTCTTTGATCCTTATCTTGCAAAATTCTATCATAGCATATCCATCATTGTTTCTACCACCAAGACCATATTTTCTAAGGACTGATCCTTCCTCTTTGTTTCCAATCTTTGCATTCCAATTGCCAGCCGTTATCAATACATCTTGATTGCATGTTTGACCAATTCCAGACTGAAGAAGTTGGTAGAATTCTTCAATTTCATCATCACTGGCTTTGGTGGTTGGTGTGTAAATTTGAATAATAGTTGTATTAACTGGTCTTCCTTGTAGGTATATGAATATTATCCTATCACAGACAGTGTTGTACTTCAAGACAGATCTTAATATGTTCTTTCTGATGATGGATGCCATTCCTCTTCCATTTGCCATTCCTGGCATAGGGAACCATGTGATTGTCAGATTCAAAATGACCAATACCAGTCTGTTTCAGCTCACTAATGCCTAGAATATTGATCTTTATGCAGTTCATTTCATTTTTGACAATTTTCAATTTTCCTAGATTCATATGTTATACATTCCATGTTCCAATTATTCATGGACATTTGCAGCTGTTTCTCCTCATTTTGAGTTGTGCTCCATCATCAAATGAATGTCCTGAAAGCTTTACTCCATTGGCATCATCACAGTCAGCTCTACTTTGAGGATGCAACTCTTTCCCAGTCGTATTTTAAGTGCCTTCCAACCTGAGGGGCTCATTTTCCATCACTACAACTGGCAATATTCTGGGGCTCTTTGTCATATTTCAATATTCAATATTGTCATGCTATCTGGCAGTGTTCCACCGCTATTCATAAGGGTTTCGGTGACTAAGCATTCAGAAGTAGTTTTTCTTTCTTTCTTCCTAGTCTGTCTTAGTCTGAAAGCTCATCTGAAACCTGTGTATGATGGGTGACCCTTCTGGTATTTAAAATACCAGTGGCATCACTTCTATAATTACAGCAATATGTAATCCACCACAGTATGTCAAACAGACAGATGATTGGTGGTCCACTCTCTTGCTACCTTGTATTTCTCCCATTTGTAATGGAAATTTCTATCTTTTGCCTTATTGCCTTGTCCTCCATTGCACTTGGGAAACAGATCTCTATCTATCTATCTATCTATCTATCTATCTATCTATCTATCTACCTATCATGTAGATAGATAGATAGATAGACAGATAGATATAGTGCAGGTTGATAGTTGAAGAGGAATTTTACCCCAGGAGATTTTGAACTTGTAGTTGATTTAAACTCCAAATGATTAAAGATGCCAGATAAAAAGAGATCAGAGGGACCTCATTACCATCAAGAGAAGAGCTAGGAGTATAGCATGTCCTTTGGACCCAGGGTCGCTATGCCAAAAACCTCTCAGATCCAGGGAAAGATTGAAGCCAAGACCAGGGAGGTCTCCATTGAAAGGTGGGCCCAAAAATGAGGAATGAAGTCATGGACCTTCCCCCATGAAGACACAGTGAGAAAGTCTTCCCCTAGAGTGATGCCCTGAACTAGGACATAGTCTCCTAAACTGTGAGAATTCATTTCTGCTTCCTAAGCCAGGTATTTCTGATATTTCTGGTATTTTGACATGGCATAACAAAGACAATGATCTAACCCCTGTCTCCTGTGGTCCTGAACCATTTGGAAATAAGGCCTTTGAAGATGTCATCTGTTGAGTTAGATATCATCTGTTGAGTTAACAGGTAGGGTAGGTCCAAGTCCCATCTAAGTGCTCTCCTAATAAAAGAGGAGAGCAGACACAGAGGGACTGGCAGAGGAAGGAGACCAAGAAACTCTATGATGCTGCAGCTGCAATCCAAGGAACTCCACAGACCTTCTGGCAATAGCAGTAGATTGGAGAGAGACAAGGAATAAATTCTCACAAGTATTAGCAGGGTGATACCCCCTTCATGGATTCTTGGAATCCCAAACTCTGAGACAATAAATGTTGTTTGAAGTCAGTTTATTATAGCAGCACCAGGAAAGGAAAAATAGCTGTTTTTTTGTCTTCAGCAAAGGAAGAAAAGTTCAGAACTGGTATGTTCAAGAAAGATTATGTTGAGAGGACAAACAAGATGGTGGATTGGGTGGAAGTGCAGTGAGGAGTTACATCAGCAACGACACAGATACCGGACCTAGCAGGCTCAGGGGATAGTACCAGAACTCTGAACCATGTATAAAGGAATACTTAAAAGGTTGGAAGACTTACAGCTAGGGGAATTTGTAGCAGAAGCAAGAAATCCATTGCTTTCTAATTCAAGACACTCAGCTGCTCCCAGAGCTTCCATCTTGGGTGAGACCAAACGGGAAAAGGATCAGAGCAGCCATGGATGCCTGATAGAATCACAGAGATAAAGGTGTGG
>NW_006409661.1:44528-45679 GCF_000296735.1 Chrysochloris asiatica | reverse complement strand
AAAAAAAAAAAAAAGGACTCAGGTAATATTGTATAAGAAGTTTTAAAACAAGGAGTTTTTATGCAGAAAGGGCTTGTGGCAGACTAGGGAGAAGCACAGTGCACACCTCCAACAGTAATAACACAGAACACTGGATGAAGTTTCAGGGGACAGTCACAGAACTCTGAACTCCATATAAAGGAATATTAGAAAGATCAAAAGCTTACTGGTACTGTGATTTATAGCAGAAGCAAGAAAGGTGGTGTTTTCTTATCTGCAGCTGCCAGTGAGTGCCTGAGTGGCCATCTTGAGCACAACAGAGCAGAAGCAGGTTCAGAAATCTGACCAGTTGTCAGAGTTAACGTTTTGAACATTTGTCTTTATTCATTGGTTTCTCACTGTCTATGCATCTCTATTTGGTGACTTGAGGGGGTTCCTAAGTGAGTGGATATCCCCCACCACACCTGGAGAGTTCTACTATGCAAGCGTATGGATCTGCTCAGCAAAGATCACAGTGCACAGAATCTAATAAGGGGAAGGAGTCACCTGGAACTACTTAAATAGAACAGTCTCTCAGAACAGCTCTAGCCAGCTGAGTGTGCTGTATTAAAATCACATTGAGATTTTGTTATGTTTGTGTGTGTGTGTGTGTGTGTGTGTGTGTGTGTGTGTGATTATAGACTGTAGTAACCAATCTGGGGTTCTTTTTTGGGGAGTTTGGTTTTGGTTTTGGTTCTACTTTTAGCTTGTGGGGACTTTTTCTCTCCTATGTTACCCAAGAAAAGACACCAATTACGGTAATATAGCCAAGCTACAATCACCCCCTATAAAATCATACCATCCAGGCAATAGCCAATACCAACTGCTATACACCAGATAGACAGCTAACACCTGCTACAGGTACTCTGAGTTGAGTAATAAGAAAAGTGAAAACGGAAGCCCATCTCCAATCACATCTATCTGGACATACATTCATCTAATTATCAAAAACACACCTAATTACTGAAGCTGTCTAAGAGACAGTTGAAGATTTCAGCACATGTTCAGAAACAAGATAGAGTAACTGAAACAAATGATCTGGAGGTACACTGAGACTTCCCATTGGAAGGAGGGCAAGATTTAGAACTGCCTGAGAAGAAATTCAAGAGAATGATATTGAGTTACATTGACAT
>NW_006409661.1:41837-43198 GCF_000296735.1 Chrysochloris asiatica | reverse complement strand
CGGAACCGACTTGACGGCACTTAACAACAACAACAACATCCAGAGAAGTAGCGACACCAGAGATGGAGGCAAAGATGAAGACATGGAGAGATAGAACAGCTGAGGACTCTAGACTCATGGAAAGAGAAAGGCTGTATGCTGGTGGTTATATATCCCTGAGTGTTCTTGTGTATATAAAAAAACAGAGGCAATAGCAGCAAATGCTGTTGAATGGTGATGCATGGAGGGGATTGTAACCTTTGCAATGATACGAAATACAATGGCATAAGTGCAAAACTGATGTTCTGTCCTGTAAACTGTCACTTCATGCACAATAAAAGCTTTAAGAAACAAAACAAAACAAGGACCCCAGCAGGAAATTGTAGTATATATTTATATAAGTCCATTTTAATGTGTTTTATAAACATTGTTGTTAAATGCTATTGTGTCAGTTCTGACTCATAGCGATTCTATAAAGGATTTCCAAGAGTAGGTAGTGGGTTTGAACTACAAACCTTACAGCTAGCGGTCCAGTGCTTATCCTACAGTACCACACAAACAGTACTTATATGTATATATTAATTGTTAAATGCTGTCGAGTCAGTCCTGACTCATATCAATCCTGTACAGGGTTTCTGACTCGTGGCTGGTGAGTTTGAACCAGCTACCTTGCAGTTCAAACTGACCTTGCATTCCAGTGCTTGTCCTACAGAGCCACTCTAGAAATCCGTATTTGTCTATAAGCATTATTAAAGATAGCTACTCATATTTTTAATGAGATAAGTTGCAAACAAACTATATATATATATATATATTTGGCTAAGTGTGTGCAAGTTGGTTACAATTCATAGTGACCCTGTATAAGTAGAGTTTCCTCTGAGGTTTTAAATCTTTATGGGAGCAGAAAGCCTCATGTTTCTCCTACAGAGCAACTGTGTGGTCAAACAATGGATGTTGCAGCCCAGTGCTTATCATATGTATGTGTGTGTGTGTGTGTGTGTGTGTGTGTGTGTGTGTGTTGTTTTTAAGTGCCGTCGAGTCGGTTTCAATTCATAATGACTGTATATAGGGTTTATGAGGAGAAGCTGGTGAGCTTGAAGCTATGACCTTGTGATTCAAACTGACCATGCAGTCCAGAGCATTAACCCTCAGCACATCAATACTCCTTATATACATATGTGTGTATGGGGGTATATATATACATATATATGTGTGTGTGGTGGCATTGTTGTTGTTAAGTGCCATCGAGTCAGTTCCAACCCATAGTGACCCTGAATAGGATTTCCAAGGAGCCGCCAATGAGCTTGAACCGCTGACCTTGCAGTTCAGACCAACTTTGTAGTCCCGTGCATTAGCCCAGAGCGCCACACCGGGATTCCAAA
>NW_006409661.1:8258-8945 GCF_000296735.1 Chrysochloris asiatica | reverse complement strand
ACAATTCATATAACTTGTTTCATTACATTGATTATAATCCCCTCCATATACCATCAGTTAAAAAGTATTTCTCTTTATCCACTTTAGCTTTTTTTAAAAAATACACAAACAAAAAAAACCCACTCAGGCATATATAATAAATTACATCTCCAAAGGGCACATTCTGCCAGTCTGCTCCTGGCCACCAGATCTTAGTCCTTCTCTTCTTAGTTGATGAATCCAGAGTCTTCAGCCATTCCCCCTCTCCATGTCCCCATCTCTGCCTCCATCTCTGGCGCTGCTGATTTTCTGGATAATGTCCTGCATTCTATTTGTGTGTTCCTCTCTTGATGGTCCTAGGGTCCTCTGTTTCTGGACTGTAAGATTAACCACTTCCCTTTTTTTTGTTAAAAAACTTCTATCTTTACAATTGCGACAGTCGCGATTAGTCATGATAACAGTTATTCACTATTGAATCTTACGAAACTTATCCCCATCTCCTTTCACCAGAGCCATCTAGACAAGATGATAACTATTTAGTGGGGACTCTTTCTTTCCCCCCACACTCTTAACTAAGCTCCCTCTTGAAACCTGGTAAGCCAGTCACTTCGTGCCTCTATTGCCCCCTCATTTTAGATAGCCAATGTCTAAGTTGCCCATCCCTATCTACCCTGTGCACAGAGCGGATAGCATTGAAACTTGATTTGC
>NW_006409661.1:0-5962 GCF_000296735.1 Chrysochloris asiatica | reverse complement strand
GTGCAGGGTGGCTATGAGTCGGAACTGACTCCACAGCACATAACAACAACAACAACACCTTTATCTCAGTGGTTCTGCCAGACGTCTGTGGCCGCTCTGTTCCTTTCCCCACGTGGTCTCACCCAAGATGGCGGCTTCTGGAGCAGCTGAGCTCCCTGGACTAGAAAGTAATAGATTTCTTGCTTCTGCAACAAATTCCCCCAGCTGTGAGCCTTCCAACCTTCTTAGTATTCCTTTATATGTGGTTCAGAGTTCTGGGACCATCCCCTGAGCCTGCTTGGTTGGATATTCTGTGTTGTTGTTGGCAGAGCTCTCTGCTACACGTCCACCCGATCCGCCATCTTGTTTGTTCCTGCTGGTCTGACTTTTGAGAATAATAGTTTATAGCCATTTTGACTTCAGTCTTGTTTTTTGTGGTTATATTTTCTGGATAAAGCCAGTTATCAAGTCTTATGGAGCTTCAAACATCCCTACAAAAAGGTCCACATGATGAAGAATATAATTCTTCCACCAACAGTCATCGCCAACTTGTTGGCCGTATTAGTAGACCATATTGGATTTGGATTCTATAGCCCTATCAAGCCTTCAGACAATTGTAGTTCTTGTCTTAGCATTTGACTGTAGTTTCATGAAAGATTCCAAGTCAGAGTCATCTAGCATAGTTGCTTCAAATTTTCTGAGCCCCATACATTTTACGCTTATGAGGAAACAATGAAAACACCACAAGGCAGTCATTAGAACAGAACCAGAACGAGGGGATGCTGAATGATTTATAATCAGGAAAGGAATGCACCAGGGTCATATCCTGTCTTTCAATCTATATGCTAAGCAAATACTCTGAGAAACTGTATCACATGAAGAAGAATGTGGCACCAGGATTTGAGGAAGACTCATTAACAACCCTGCTTGCTGGAAGTGAAGAGAACTTAAAATACTTACTGATGAACATCAAAGACTACAACCTTCAGTATAGACTGCACATCAATGTAAAGCAAACAAAAACCTCACAATTTGACCAATAAATAACATCAAGCAAAATGGAGAAAATATTGAAATTGCCAAATACTTCATTTTGCTTGAACTCACAATCAACACTCCTAAAAGCAGCAGTCAAAAAAACAACAACAGCAACAAAAAAACCCCACAACGAATTACATTAGGTGAATCTGCTGCATAAGATCTCGTTAATGTGTTAAGGAGAAAAGATACCAGTTTGAGGGCTAAGACACGTCTGACCCAAGACATGGTATTTTCATTTGCCTCATATGCATGTGAAAGTTGGACAATGCATCCGGAAGTCCATGAAAGAATCAATGCATTAAAATTATGGTGCTGGAGGAGAATATTAAAAGTACCATGGACTGCCAGAGGCATAAACTAATCTCTTTTGGAAGAAATGCAACCAGAATATTCATTTGTGGTTGTTTAGTGCTGTTGAGTGGCTTCTGACTCATAGCTAGCCTGCAAAAGGTTTCTGAGGAGAAGCTGGTGAGTTTGCACCATCTACCTTGTAGTTCAAATAAAGGATATTGAGACTTCTTCTGTCATATTTTGGACTCCTGGTGTGGCTCTGTGGGTTAATGCACCAGACTGCAAAGCTGTGAGGTTGGTGGCTCAAGCTCACCAGCCACTCCTTGGAAACCCCATACAGGGTCGCTATGGGTCGAAACTGACTTGACGGCACTTAACAACAACAACAACAACCTCAAGAGGGACCAGTCCCTGAAGAAGGATATCCTGCTTGATAGAATGGAAGGTCAGAAAAAATAAACAAACAAACAAAAAAGAATGGATTGGCACAATGACAACAATAGTGGGTTAAAACTTGGAAACAATTGTGAAGATGACACACGACCAGTAATAATAAGGTGCACAATCCATAATACAGCAAATGACATTGTTCTTCAAGATGTTGTTAATTTTTAAGACCTTCTTAAAGAAACTATTTGTGCAGAGTAGCTAACACAAACAGAAGAAACGATGAAGTAAAATACCTAAAGAGAAGACTCCCAAGGGCCAATTGAGAAGATGAAGGGAAGTGTTATAATGAAATACTGAAAAACCTGGGGTTAGAAAACCAAAAGGGGAAACCACACCTGACATTTCTTAAGATGAAAGAGCTAAAGAAAAAACTAATAAAGCCTCAGTTTACAGTCTAAAGAATTCTGAAGGAAAAATATTGAGCAATACAGGAAGCATCAGAAGAAAGTAGAAGAATAACACAGAATCACTGTAGGAAAAAAAAAATTGGTCATTGTTTAGTTATTTCATTGGAAGGACATCAGAAAAGAGAAAAACACTCAACAAGATGGATTGTCACAATGGCAGTAGCAATGAACACAAACAATGCACTCAAACAATTGTGAGGATGGCACCATACAAATAAATGCTCAAATACATAACTTGTTGTTAGGTGCCATCGAGTCATCACTAACCGATATTGACCCTACGCACAACAGAACAAAACACTGCCAGGTCCTGCGCCAACCTCACAGTAGTTGCTACATTTGAGTCTACTACTGCTGCCACTGTGCCAATCCATCTTGCTGGGGATCTTCCTCTTTTTCTCCAACCCTCCACTTTACCAAACATGATATCATTCTCCAGCAACTGGTCCCTCCTGACAATATGTCTGACATATAAGAGAGGAAACCTAGACAGCAAGCCTTCCGAGAAGCACTGTGGCTGTATTTCTTCCCAAAAGAACAGGTCTATTTGTTCTTTCAGTAATCCATGGTACTTTCAATATTCTCTTCCAATACTATAACTGAAATGCATAAATTCTTCTATGGTCTTCATTATTCACTTTCCAACTTTCACATGCATATGAGGTTATTGAAAATAGCATGGCTTGGGTCAGGTGCACCTTAGTCCTCAAACTAATATCTTTACTCTTTGAACACTTTAAAGGGGTCTTGTGCAGCAGATTTGCCAAATGTAATCCATTGTTTGATCTCTTGACTGCTGCTTCCATGGGTGTTGATGGTAGATCCAAGAAAAATAAAGTCTTTGATAAAGTCAATCTTTTTTCCATTTATATGGATATTGTTTATTGGTCCATTGGTGAGGATTTTTGTTTTCTTTACATTGATATGCAACCTATAATGAAGGTTGTGGTCTTTTATCTTCATCAGTAAGTATTTTAAGTCCTCTTCACTTTTAGCAAACAAGGTTTTATAATCTGCATATCACAGGTTATTAATGAGTCTTCCTCCAATCCTGATGTCGTGATTTTCTTCATATAATCCGGATTCTTGGATTATGTGCTCAGCATAAAGATTTAATAAGTATGGGGGGGGGAAGACAACTGTATTGCACACCTTTCCTACTTTTAAACCATTCTGTGTTCCCTTGTTCTTTTTCAACAACCACCTTTTAGTCTATGTACAGGTTCCTCATGAGCACAGTTATGTGTTCCAGAATACTCATATTTCTCAATGTTGTCCATAGCTTGTCACGATTCACACAATCTAAAGCCTTTGCCTAGTCAATAGTGCACAGGTAAACTTCTTTTTGATATTCTTTGCTTTCAGTCAAAATCTATCTGACATCAGCAATGATACCCCTCATTCCATGCCCTTTTCTGAATCAGGCTTGAACCTCTGGAATTTATTTGTCAATATATGTATATAGCCATTTTTTTGCATTATCTTTTGTAAAAATTTTACTCACATGGGATATCAATAATATTGTCTGATGATTTACACATTCCATTGGGTCACCTCTCTTTGGAATGGTACAAATACACATTTCTTCCAGTCAGTTAGCCAGGTAGTTGTCTTCCAAATTTCTTGGCATAGATGAGTGAGTACTTCTAGTGCTTTGTCAAAAATAGACATGTACAAAAATGCCACAGCAAAAATGACATTAATCTCTTTTTAAAAACATTATTATTAGGGTGAAAGTTTACAGAGCAAATTGATTTTTCATTGAACAATTAATACAGATTTTGTTTTATTACATTATTGTAGTTCACACAATGATAAAGAACTCTGCACACATTCTTCTTCTGTTTACCATTTCCACTTGTCCTTCGTTACTCATTTCTGATTTCTGAGCTCTATTTCGGGGCAAAATGCTGTCCTTTTGATGTTACTTGGTTTATTGTTGTAAGATGTGCACAATTTCCTGGTATAATTGATCACCCTATAGCCATGTCTATTGTTTGATGATGGGGGTGAATTCAGTTTCAGAGTGACTACAGGTTTCCTCAAGTATCCATTAGATAAGTACGTCTGAACTTTTTTTCTTTTTTTATGATTTTGTGTTGTGGTAGTTATGTACCATTGGACCCATTCTATGTACTCATCACTTTTATTGAACACTGTACTGTAGGTAATAGATAAGGCATTAAAGGGGGAAAGCATATATATTACACAATTGAAAAGTGGAAGTGAAATTTTTCTTTAGTAGAAAATATGTTCATGTTTTTAAAAAATTCTTATGAATTTACAAAGAACTACTCAATTTAATGATTCAATTCAGTCATCATTGAATGCAAGATCAAAAGATAAAACGTGCTACATTTTTGTATGGTAGCAATGAACAATTGGGAATTCAGAGATCTTGGTTGAAAGTAAAGGAGAAGTTAAAATCTATTTGGAATTGTGTGTGAAATTTAAATAATGGAGGAACTTCTATTTCATTTTTAAATGATGAAAGTTTATACTGTTATTCATGATGTTGTAATATTAAATTCTCACATGTCAGGATTACACATTCAGTTTTGTGAGTCATTGTGTCACTTTTTTCACATAATCAGAGAGACTTATTTATAAATTCATTATGAACTAAATGATTTTATAAAACAGGCAAATTTGAATTGTAAATTAAGAGTTGTCTGAAGAATTAACTTCTGGTTGTTTGTTGTTAAGTGCTATCTAGTTGGCTCTGACTCATAGCAACCCTATATAGAATTCCCAAGTAATGACTTATGGGTTTAAACCTCCAACCTTTCAGTTCAAAGTGACCCTGTGGATCTTGGGTATGACAAAGTGGGTGAAGGATCAGAGGACTGCTCCCACCATTGAAGTTTGACCAATCCTTGGAGATAAAGGTGTAGATATTCATATTTTTCTCTGTTCATTAGTGTCTCACTGTTTGAGCATGTTGATTCTGTTGACTAGAGGGAGTTCCTGAGTGAATGCACACTCCCCCTGCCTTGCCCCTGGATGGTTCTACTATGCGTGTGCATGGATCTGTTCATCAAAGACCACTGTGTGCAGAATCTAAGAAGGGGGAATATACTGCTTAAAACTGAACTGTCTTCAAAAATGACTAAAGCCGGCCCTGAATTATTTATCACAAGAAAAAAAACAAAAAACAAAAAAACACCCTGAATAAGGGTTATGAAGTGTGAAAGAGACAGACTAAAAAGGAAGCAGGCCACAAATTAAATCCTGAGTTACATAATAACAAGCACCAGTAACATCTTAAAATTCCTCAGGTGTCCTTGAAGGCAAGAATGAGAGATGGGTGTTAAAGTCATACTCATATTTTGCTGCAATTGTTCTCTCTTTTATTTTATGCCATTATAGACTGTAGTACCAACCTGGGTTTTTGTTGTTGTTGTTGTTTTGCTGTTATTGCTTTGTTTTGGGGTCATTCTTTTGTCTTAAAGGAGCTTTTGCTCCCTTCATTACCCAATAAGAGACAGCAATTGTGATCATTTAGCCAAGCTACAATCACACCCTATGAAATACCACCATTCAGGCAAGAACCAATACCAGCCGATACACACCAAATAGACAGCCAGCACCTGCTACAGTTACTCAAAGTTGAATACTAAGAAAAATGAAAAGGGAAGCCCATCTCCTGATCACATCTACCTGGAAACAATCAGAAAACTTAATAATGCATTTAGATCCATTCATTAATTATTGAAAACACATCAAATTATTGAAGATGCCCAAGAAGCCACTGACTATTTCGGTACACGTACAGACAAAAGATAGAGTAACTG
>NW_006409660.1:37958-45612 GCF_000296735.1 Chrysochloris asiatica | reverse complement strand
CCCATCATAATAGATAAAGATGAACATTATCTCATGATTAAAGGGACAATTGTACAAGATGACATAATCATAATAAATATCTATGCTCCCAATGAAAGAGCTTCAAAATATATAAAACAAACTCTAATAGGCTTGAAGAAGGAAATAGATTAATATACAATATTCATGGGCAATATTAAAACACCTCTTTCAAAAATGGATAGAACAACCAGAAAGAAACTTGACCTGTGAACGCAGGTGGAGATCTGGTTGGCCAGCAGTGCGGTAGGACATGGGGACTCTTGGGCCCAGAGTCAGTGACATAGCCACAGAGGACTAGAGTGAAGAGTGAAGTGTCTAGCTGATAAGAAGAGAGGGCATATACGTAAGAACACTCACACTTGCAGGTAATACCCACTTGACTTGGTTTCAATGATTGGATGTTCAGAGCTCAACTAGAAGAAGAAAGAAGAGGAAAAAAAGAGTAATCTGATACATTTTGATGAACTTGACCTATACCTGTGGATGCAGTAACAAAAAAGGGAACAAATCTTTACATTGAGGATCATTTCCACCCCCTCCATACACAGAGTAGACAGGGATGGGCAACTTGGACATTGGCTACCCAAAATGGGAGGGGGTGTCTACGAAGGCAAGAAGTGACTTCCTTACAAGCTTTCAAGAGGGAACCTAGATCCAGAGGACATGGAGGAAGGTAGAATCTCCCCTGAGTAGTATCCAATCTGTCTAAGCAGGGCTGATGAAAGGAGATGCAGATAGGTCTCTTGTGATACGATAGTGAATAATTTTTATCAGGACTATTTGTGAGGGTTGGAAATGAGAAGGTAGATGTTTTGTAGCAAAAGCAGGGGAGTGATTGACTTTGCAGTCTAGGAACGGAGGTTCCTTGGATCATTAAAGGAGAAGAGCGGGACCCTACCCAGAGAAGCAGTGATGCCAGAGATAGAGGCAGAGACGATGATGTGGAAAGGTGGAGCAGCTTGGGACTTTAGACCCAGAGACGGAGAAGGACTGTGTGCTGAAGACCAGAGGGCAGGCTTGCAGTGTTTACCCTTTGGTTGGTTGATCATACATGGAGGGTTGTAACCATGTCAATGAAATGATATATGATAGGATGAATATAAAGCTAATGTTCCCCCATATAAACTATCACATAATTCACAATAAAACATTTTTTTAAAAAAAAGATATAAAAAATGAAAGACAATGAAGAAGGAGGGAGGGTGGTCCTAAGTATGGTTACAAGTTTTATAAATTGTTATATTAACTGAGACGATATATACTATAAGTGTGAAAAGATAAGGATGCATATTATAATATAATATCTCTTTTGTAAAATAAAAAGCATATTTGACAAAAAAGAAAGAGAATTTTAAGACATCCCAGATATACATAAACTGAGTTTGTCACTAGCAGATATATCCTACAAAATACTTAAGAATGATTCCGTAAGACTGAGATAAAAGGACATTAGACTGTAACTTAAGTACACATGAACTAAAGAATGCAGGTAAAGAGAACTAATAGGTAAATATTCATCAAAGGCAGTAGTATTGAATTGTTTTGTTTGTAACTCTGTTTTGCTCCTATTTGGTTTATAAGACATCTGCATAAAATAATTATAAATCTTTGTTCATGGACACACAATGTAGACAGATGTAATTTGTAGCATAAAGTGGGGGGTGGTGGTGGTAAAGATGTTATATACTAATAATATTAAGTTGGTGTTAACTGGAATTAAATTATTATAAATTCATATTATAAACATAATATCATGGGCAACCACTAAGAAATAACTCAAAAATACATAGCAAAGGGAACAGGAAATTAAGATGGTTCACTAGAAAATATTTTTAACAAAAAAGAGGGAAATAATGGAAGAATTGTGTAACAACAACAACAACAAAAATAATGCCACATATAGAAAACAAATAGCAGAATGCCAACAAAGTTCTTACGCTATCATTAATTACACTAAATATTAGTGAATTGTTGCTGTTAAGTCCTGTCAAGTCGACTCATAGTGACCCTGTATATAGTTTCCAAGAAGCAGCTGGTGAGTTTGAACCACTGACCTTGCAGTTTCAACTGACCCTTTGGTCTAGTCTTTATCCTACAGTGCCATACCAGGACTCCTTAAATGTATTAAATTCTCTAATTAAAAGATACAGATTGACAAAATGGATTAAAAAATGAAATCTGTCTGTCTATAAGAATATCACTTTAGATTCAATGACACAAGTAGGTTGAAAGTAAACGAACGGTCAAAGATATACTACACAAACTGTAGCCAAAAGAGATCTTGAATGGCTATGTTAATGCCAGACAAAATATACTTTGAAACAAAAATGAGTGCTGGTGTGGTGTTGTTGGTTAATGTGCTGGACTGCAAAGTCATTTGAACCACCAAGTTGGCGATTCAAGCTCACCAACCACTCCTCGGAAACCTTATACAGGGTCGCTATGGGTCAGAACCGACTTGATGGCACTTAAGAACAAGAAAAGACAAAGAAGGACTTTTATTATTTAAGGGTCAATCCATCATCCATCAACAAGATAAAATAAACATATATGCACCTAACAAAAGACCACAAAATACATGAATCAAAAAAATGACAGAAGGTGAACATAGACAATTCATAATAATAGTTTGAGACTTCATGATCCCATTTTCAATAATGGTTGGAACTGAAGCAGGGTGGGATTCATTAGAAATCATTAGACAAATTAATCAATTAAAATAAGGAACTCAGAGTATGCCCAACATATCTGCTAGAAAAAAGTTAAATATTAAACTGTCTTAGATGCAGAGACTTTCTCGGGTGAAGAGACTGTCTCAAAGCCACCTGCCCACATCCTGGAATACTGCCCATTGTCTCCATGTAAAAAGCCCTTAAAATTGTCTCTCAGAAACTCATGACACCAGAACAAACTTGAATCTGATCCAGAGAATGCACAAAATCTCCAATCTTGACCTTACAGCTGCAGATGCTGTGAAATACACATCATAATGAGTGATGATTAGCATCTCAAAAGCCTTTACTGGAGAATCCATCTTTCAAAAAGGCTGTGCATGCATCCACTTACCATAATCCCTCCCAATTGGTCAAATTCTAGGAAGAGCTGTCATTGCTTTGTTTCCCATTTCTCTCATTAGTATAGTAAAGAGTATACCTGTCTTGCTTGCTCAAGTAAGATGTTTGTTGAGTTGCTTCAAAGCCAACTGCATCTCCCCTTGTCAAGGTATCTTCACGCCTACATAAGTTTCTTGCTTGCATAATAAACATGTTCTTACTCAGCAGAAAAAGAACTTTTAATCTAGGAAAGCATCCTGTACATTTGTCAAGCCTTAGAAACTCCCCACAGTCACATGGGTTTAGCCAGGGTGAAGATCCTGGTCCTCTGGGATGGACTTCTGCCAGGAGTGTGCTGAATTGAGGTTCACTTTCCACACCAGCAATGGTTACTTCCCTTTTTCACTATTTATCAAGTTCCTATTTTTCTTGGTGAATTCAGTTTAAATTTAAGTTTCTGGCTGTTTAGGTTTCTGCTTGTCTGAAATTTGGAATTTTGGTTATAAGATTATAGTTCTGCTTACCAGTCTCTTTGGTACACAACTGACGCTGAAGTGGTCAGTGTCAAGGTGGAAAGTACAACCTCCTGACTTAATCAACCGGATAGTTTCCCTTAGCTGTGGGTCTCCCGTCTTTGGGAACTTGGTGAAGCCTTAGGGACAAGGGGTCCTTGCTTTTTGTTATTGGTGGGAAAAAGGATGCCTTCTCACTGGTAAAATCTATTCCTCTTATTCTCTCCCTCTTCCTTTCCTTCTTACCCTGGAGGAACATTTATGCTAGCGTTCATCCCTTCTACCAAAGAGTTGGTCCTAGAAATGTCTTTTCTATTGCAAGGCTTGTCTGATTCTTAGCCCTTGTTGTGGTTTTTCTAACTCAAGTGACTTTCATTTTAAAGTCTTTCCAGTAGCTGGAGGCCTTCTTCTGCATTTTGCTATTCTCTTCAGATTGTCATTATGTGCCGTGGAGTTGGTTCCAACTCATAGCAGCTGTAAATCTTTACGGGAGCAGAAAGCCTCATCTTTCTCCCACGGAGCAGCTGGTAGTTTCGATTAGGAGTCCCATAAAACCTAGAGGGTTGGCTCACAGATTTTAGCTAAAGTCCTGGTACGACACTGTAGGGAAAGCACTGCACCTCAAGGTCTGTTTGAACCACAAGGCCAGCAGTTCAAACTCACCAGCTGTTCTTCAGAAACCCTTTATAAGGTTGCTATGAGTCAGAACTGACTCGACACATAACAACAATAAGAGTGCTATAGGATCAGCACTGTACCCACTAATCACTCCTTGTAAACCCTATAGATGGTCACTATGAGTCAGAACTGACACCCCAGAAACTTAAGCATAACAACAATACAAGAACAAGAATGCTTGCAAGAGGCCTCCTACTGAGGTTAAAAAGAAAAGAATTTACAATGGTTTAAAAAAGAAAAGGTGTAAACAACTGACACAAAGTTAGTCTCACTATAAAAAATGGGAAATGAGGCCAGCAGGTGAACCTCCTTGGGTGGTACTTTGAGAAAGAGACCTTCAAGAAGAGAAAACTTGAGAGTCTCCTCAGCAAAAACACAGAAAACCAGGTGAAACCCAGATTGCTGGGACAGTCCCAGATCTCTGAATTTAATATAAAGTAAGAGGGCAACATTTCAGGGGCTGCTAGTCGAGCGATCTGTAAGAGTGACAATAAAGAGAACTACTTCTGAACCAGGAAGGCCAACAGACTACAGCCTTTGCAGAGGACAGAGGGCAAGGACAGTCCCAACAAAGAAAACACCAAGTGATTTATGGAAAAAGTGGTGTGAAAGTCTTTTTTCTTTCTTTAGCCATTCTTGTTGCTCTCCCCTGTCACACCCTCTCTGTCCAGTCTGGGTATCTTCACATAAGTGGGAGTGTACCCCAGAGAAGCTCCAGCATTGTGCAAACAGGGTTTACAATGCACGGAGCAATTGGCATTGACGTCCTCAGTTGACCAGGGCAAGGGTTTCCCCACCACTCAAACAGGAAACATCTGGAAATCTCAGTCAGTTTTGGAGGCTGTCCTTGATGGGCTTTTATGACATTTGATTTTGGGATTTAGTCATGACTTTGGCCCTCCTCCTACTTGTGCAGGAGTTTTTATTCATGCCTAACCTAACAAGAGAAAGCAACTCTGGCCATTCAGCCAAGCTACATTTGCACCCTATAAGACCACAACAAAAAGGCAATTGCCAATACCAGCTGCTATATATCAGAACAGGGTGTACTGCCAACACCTGTATAAAACACTCTAAAGATAGCTGCAGGAACAGTGAACATAGAAGCCCATCTTTTGATTACACCCATCAGGAGACAATCTGGAGTGTGCTTAAGTTTACACTATTATGCATTCACCTAATTAACACAAACACAACAGTACCACAATGCCTTAAAAGCAGCAGAAAATTTCTGCTCATGTGCAGAAGAAGACAGAGTAGCTCAGACAAATGACCAAGAGCAAGAGCTAGATTTGGTACTAGAGGGTGAAGAGGCTCTGGAATTGGCTGAAGGGGATTTTGGAGAATGATATTGAGGTGCATCCAAATGTCCCACAGAAAAGCCAAGGAAAATAAGGAAATATTCAGAAAAGAACTACAAGAGCAAGCAACCAAAATTGAAAGAGAATTTGAAACAATAAAGACCTTGCTGAAAGAGGTCCAGATGACCAGTGCCAAAATATCAGAAATGGACAACACATGGAAAGGGCAAAGGAGTAGACTGAAGAGATGGAAGACCACAATGCTATAAAATTAGAAATAAAAAAATAGGAAGATCAAGGAAACAAAATCATATATATGGAAATTGAATGACACCCTCCTTAAAAGCTACTGGGTAGTAGAACAAATAAAAAGTGAAATAAAAAAATTTCCAGAAACGAACAAGAATGAAAACACACAACAAACCAAAACCTTTGGGACACAGCACAAGAAAATTTATTGTAATAAAAGCACACATACAAACAAAAACAAACAAACAAACAAAAACACACACACTAACACAACATCTCCAACAATTAGAAAAAGAACAGCAAAGTAAAGTCACAGCAACCAGAAGAAAAAAAAAATTAAAGATTAGAGCAGAAATAAATGAGACAGAAAACAGAAAAACAATAGAGAAAATCAACAAGTAACTGGTCCTATGAAAAGATTAATAAAATTGACAAATCTCTGGCAAACCTAACAAAAGAAGAGAGGGAGAAGACACAAATATCATGCACAAAAAAATCAATGTGAGACATTAAACAGAACCAATGGAAATTAAAAAGATAATAAGAGAGTACTGTGAAGAACTGTTCTCCAACAAATTGGAAAATCTGGAGGAAATGGATGCATTTTTAGAAAACATGATCTGCCTAGACTTATACAGAGGGAAGCAGGAAACTTGAATAGACCAAATAACAAAGGAAGAAATTGATCGGGTCATGAAACAACTATCAATTAAAATAAAGTCCAGGCCTAGATGGCTTCACCACTGAATTTTAACAAACATTCAGAGAAGAGCTGACACCTATTCTACTCAAATTATTCCAGAATACAGAAAAGAGTAGAAATTTTCCAATACATTTTATGAAGCAAGCGTAACCCTCATAACAAAGCCAAGGAAAGACATCACTAAAAAAGAAAATTATCGAACAGTATCCTTCATGAATATAGGTGCAAACATTCTCAACAAAATCATAGCGAATGGAATTCAACAACATATAAAAAAATAATAATAATACATCATGACCAAGCGGGATTCATACGTGGCATGCGAGGCTGTTTAATATTAGAAAGACAATCAACATAATTCACCACCTAAATTGAAAAAAAGACAAAAGCCACGTGATTTTATTGATAGATGCAGAGAAGATGTTTGACAAAATCCAGCACCTGGATTTTTACTGTTTTTATCATGCCTGATAAAAACAGTAAACAAAGCAGGAATTGATGGAAAATTCCTCAACATAATAAAGAGCATATATACAAAACCAACAGCTAACATTACTCTCAATGAGGAGAAACAGCAAGGATTCCCCCTGCAACCAGGACCCAGACAAGGATGCCCTTTGTCACAACTCCTATTCAATATTGTTTTGGAAGTCTTAGCCAGAGCTATAAGGCATGATAGAGAAATTAAAGATGTGTACAAAGCATTCAACCCAACAACAGCACAATATACATCCTTTTCCTGTGCACATTGAACATTCTCAAGAATTGACCAAGTGTTAGGTCACAAATCAAGCCTTCATAAATTTAAAAACATCAAAATACTCCAAAGTATCTTTTGAGACCACAATGCTATAAAACTAGAAATCAACTATAAGAAGACCAAGGAAATAAAGTCAAATACAGGAAAACTGAATAATACCCTGCTGAAAAGCAACTGGGTAGTAGAAGAAATCAAATATGAATTCATAAAGTTCCTAGAAGCAAAGAAAACAAAAACACAACATGTCAAAATCTTTGGGACATGGCAAAAGTGGTGCTGAGAGATCAATTCATTGTGATAAATGTGAACATCCAAAAAGAAGAAAGAACCAAAATTAACACATTGACACAGCTTCTCCAGCAATTAGAAACAGATCA
>NW_006409660.1:36257-36888 GCF_000296735.1 Chrysochloris asiatica | reverse complement strand
ATTACTCTCAATGGAGAGAAATTCGAAGCCTTCCTTCTGCGAACAGGAACCAGACAAGGATGCCCCTTGTCACCACTCCTATTCAGTATTGTTTTTGAAGTCTTAGCGAGAGCTATACAGCAATGCAGGGAAATTAAAAGCATCCAAATTGGCAAAGAGGAAGTAAAACTCTCTCTATTGGCAATAGATACGATCCTATACATAGAAAACCCCAAAGACTCAGTAAAAAAGCTGCTAGACCTCATTGGAAGATTCAGTAAAGTGGCAGGATATAAGAGCAACATGCAAAAATCAGTTGGATTCCTCTATAGTGATAATGACAGCACTGAAAAGGACATTAGGAAAGCAATACTATTTGCAATAGCCACCCAAAGGATGAACTATCTAGGAATAAATGTTACCAGAGACACAAAGGACCTATACAAAGAAAACTGCAAAACACTACTACAAGAACCCAAAAGAGACTTACAAAAGTAGAAGAATATATCATGTTCCTGGATAAGAAGACTTAACATTCTGAAAATGTCAATACTACACAAAGCAATTTACACATACAATGCAATCCCAATCCAGATTCCAATGACATTCTTCAAAGAGATGGAAAAAACAATTACAAACTTTAAATGGAAAG
>NW_006409660.1:6320-7998 GCF_000296735.1 Chrysochloris asiatica | reverse complement strand
GGGACAAATTTGAGGGCTCTAATACAGGGTACAGGGTCACTATGAGTCAGAACCGACTCCACGGCACACAGCCACCACCACCAATACAGGGCACAGTGAGTTAATGTGCCAGACTGCAAAGCCATTTAAATTGCAAGGTTGGCAGTTCAAGCTCACCAGCGGCTCCTGGGAAACCCTGCAAAGGGGCACTATGGGTCGGAATCAACCCTAACAACAATAACAATACAGGGCAGACACAGACTACCAAACATTGTGAAAATTACACAAACTAAAGTAGACAAAATAGATGATTGGGACATACTGAAAATTAAAAACTTATGTGCATCGAAAGACTTCACCAAAAGAGTAAAAAGGGAGCCCTCAGCATGGGAAAAAATCATTTGCAATGACACATCAGACAAGGAAATAATTTATAAAATATAAAGGAAACTACAACACCTCTACAAGAAAAAGACAGATAACCCAATTAAAAAATGGGCACAGGACATGAACAGACACTTCACCTAGGAGGAGATTCGGGCAACCAACAAACATAAGAAGAAATGTTCACGATCATTAGCCATTGTTGGTTGGCGGTTATGTGCCGTGGAGTCAGTTCCAACTCATAGCGACCTTGTACATGGTTTTTGAGGCTGTAAATCTTCAGGACAATAAATGCTGGTGAGGATGTGGAGAGACTGGGACTCTCCTACATTGCTTGTGGGATTGCAAAATGGTCCAATCACTCTGGAAAACAGTATGATGCTTCCTCAGAAAGTTGGAAATAGAAATACCGTATGATCCAGCAATTCCTCTACTTGGTATTTCTCTACAAGAAATGCGAGCCATAACATGAGTAGATACATGAACACCAGTGTTCATAGCAGCACTATTTACGATAGCAAAAAGTTGGAGACAGCCTAACTGCCCATCAATGGAGGAATGAATAAACAAATTTTGGGACATACACACAATGGAATATTATGCTACCTTGAACAATAACAAGGAAGCTGCAAGTCACTGCATAACATGAATGAACCTTGAGGACATTATGCTGAGTGGAATTAGTTAGTCACAAAAGGAGAAATACTACACAAGACCATTATTGTTAAAGATTAAGAAAAAATGTCCACACTAAAAGGGAAGGAAAAAAAAATCTTTGTTGGTTACCAGAGTGTAGGGGGTGAGACGAGAGAAGGGAGGGGAAGGTGGGGCACAGGGTAGGAAATAGACACATGATAGTTTGTGTGCTGGGGTGGGGGGCCATTGGAAGAACAAGGTGGATGGGAGACCATTTAGGAAGGTTTGCATGGGCTAAGTCGGATAGAGGTAAATAGTGATGTATGCTCAACCTTGGAACAACAGAGCTCTGGAATACAGGGGTTGAGGCTTGGCTTGAATTGGTAAAAGAGGGGAAATAATGTTAAGATGCTTGGATGTCTTATGAATCTTGGTCTCCCTTGCCTACTATTGTAAAATAGACATTTGAGGGGGAGAGAAAAGCTTGTAAGTCTGTTATCAGCCTGTAACTGATTGGAACCTAATATGGGGTTGGAACTTGCCCAATGAAGGAGGCTTCCTACAGAACCCTGATCCCCATCCAGAATCTTCTGAGGTGGGAAATTTCCACTTGAAAGGATAAGCAGACCAGCCTGGGGCAGCTAGAAAAACAGAAGATACTTCTTGAAAGAAAGACCAG
>NW_006409660.1:2185-5234 GCF_000296735.1 Chrysochloris asiatica | reverse complement strand
AAAACAGATCCTCAGTGACACATTTGTAGTTAAGCTTCAGTGTACATCAAAAAAAAAAAAAAAAAAAGAGGGAATGGAAGCAAATACTGTTAAATGATAACACATGGAGAGGATTGATTGTATTCATTGCAATGAAATGAACTACAAAAGGGATGAATGTAAAACTGATGTTCTTCCATGTAAACTATCACTCAATTCACAAATAAAAATTTGAAATAATAATAATGAAAGGGGGAAATTTGTATTGATAATTACTGGTATTTGGAATGCAAAGGTGTGAAACAAAGAGGAAGGATCAGTAGTTGGAAAATATGGCCTTGGTGATAGAAATGATAGTGGCGATCACATGATTGAATTTTGTAAGACCATTGACTTGTTCATTACAAATACATTTTTAAAACAACATAAAGGGTGACTATACACATGGACCTCACCAGATGGAATACACAGAAACCGAATTAACTCCATCTGTAGAAAAGACGGCGGAATCAGCCAAAAGCACTCTAGGGGTATACTGTGGAACAGATCAATTGCTCACATACAAGTTCAGCTTGAAACTGAAGAAAATGTAAATGAGTCCACAAGAGCCAAAATTTGACCTTGAACATATCCCAAATGAACTTAGAAATCATCTCAAAAACAGATTTGATGCATTAAACACTAATGACAGAAGACAAAAAGAGTTGTGAGATGACATCTAGAACATATACAGAAAAAAAGCAAAAGCTTATTAAGAAGACAAGAAAGAAGGAAAAGATCAAAGGGATTTCAGAAAAGACTCTGAAACTTGCTCTTCAGCAAAAAGATGCAAAAGCAAATGGAAAAAATGAGGAGATAAACAAGCAGAACAGAAAATTTCAAAGGGCAGCTCAAGAAGACAGTCAAATATTATAATAAAACCCAAACGGGAAGAACACACTTAGCATTTCTCAACCTGAAAAAAATTAAGAAAAAATTCAAGTCTCAACTTGAAATATTGAAGGGTTCTATGGACAAAATATTGAATGATAAATTTAAAAGAAGATGGAAGGAATACACGGTCACTCTACCAAAAGGAATGGATGATGTTCAATCATTTAAAGAGATAGCATATGATCAAGAGTCAATGGTACTGAAGGAAGACGTCTAAGATGCAGTGAAAGCATTGGCAAAGAACAGGGCTTTGGGAATTGATAGAATATAAACTGAAATCTTTTCAACCAACTGTTGAAGCGCAGGAGACACTCACTCATCAGAAATTTGGAAGCCAGTTACATGGTCAACTGATTGAAAGAGTTCCCTTTTTGTGTCCGTTCCAAGAAGAAATGATGAAGCAGAATGCAGAAATCATTGGACAATGTAACTAATATTACATGCAAGTAAATTTTTGCTAAAGATAATTCAAAAACAGCTGCAACAGTGCATTGACAGGGAACTGTGAGAGGTTCTAACTGAATTCAGACAAGTGCTTGGAACTAATGATATCACTGCTGACATCACATAAATCTTGGCCTTATTGACAATGCAAAGGCTTTCCACTGTGTGGATCATGAAGAGCACAGAACAACATTGCAGAGAATAAGTTGTTCCAAAGCACTTACTTGTGCTCATGAGGAATCTATACATAGACCAAGAGGCAGTTATTCAAACAGAACAAGGGGACACTGAATGGTTTAAAATTAGGAAAGGTGTGTGCCAGGATTGTATTATTTCACCATATTTAATCTGTATGCTGATCAAATAAACCAAGACACTGGATTATATGAAGAAGAATGTGGCATCAGGATTGGAGGAAGACGCACTAACAACCTGTGATATGCAATATGAAAGCAAAGAGGACTTAAAATACTGTTGAAGTTCAAAGACCACAGCCTTTGGTATGGGTTGCACCTCAATGTAAAGAAAACAGAAGTCTACACCACTGGATTAATAAGTAGCATTTGGATAAATGGAGAAAAAAACTGAAGTTGTCAAAGGCTGCATTTTGCTTGAATCCTCTATCAACACTCATGGAAGCAGCAGTCAAGAATTCAAATGACATATTGTATTAGGCAAACCTGCTGCATAGACCTCCTTAAAGCATTCAAGAGTAGTTTGAGGACCAAGGTTCACCCTACCCGAGCTGTGGTATTTTCAACAGCTTCATGTGCCTGTGAAAGTTGCACAGTGAATAAGGAAGACCAAGAAGAATTGATGCATTTGAGTTATGATGTTCAAGAAGAATTAGATAAAAAGTTGCTAGAAGAGCAAACAGATCTTTGCTGGAAGAAGTACAGCCATAATGGCCCATAGAAACCAAAAGGGCAAGATTTCGTCTCTCATGCTTTGGGCAAATTATCAGGAGTGAAGGAGTGACAAGGCCCTGGAGAAGGATATCATGTTAAGTAAAGTGGAGGATCAATGAAAAACAGGAAGAGCCCCAATGAAATGGAATGGTCCTGTGACAGCAGGAACAGGCTGAAGCTTAACAACAATTTGAGAATGGTACAGGACAAGGCAGTGTTTCTGTTGTGAGTTGTAGCTGAGTTGGAACCACCTCGATGACATCTAGCAACAGCAAACAACATGAAAACCAAAGACCTCAAATGGAAATTTTAGTTTAAAGTGATTTAAAGATTGTGGTACTTCCTGTTGTTATTGTTAAGTGCCATTGAGTTGGTTCCAACTCATAGTGACCCAGTGCAAAACACAACAAAACACTGTTTGGTCTTAAGCCATCCTCACAATTGTTACATTTGATCATCACTGGTTTTAGTGGTTGATGTGTAAATTTGAATAATAGTCATATTAACTGGTCTTTCTTGTAGGTGTATGGATATTATCCTATCACCGATTGTACTTCAGATGGATCTTGAAATGCTCTTTTTGGTACCGAATGCAACACCATTCCTCTTCAATTTGTCATTTTCAGCACAGTAAACTGTATCAGATTAAAAATGGCCAATACCAGTCCATTTCAAGTCACTAATGCCTAGGATATTGATGTTATGTGTTCCATTTCATTTTTGACAACTTCCCATTATCTTAGATTCATAGTTCATACAATCCAGGTTCTGATTATTAATGGATG
>NW_006409660.1:0-1175 GCF_000296735.1 Chrysochloris asiatica | reverse complement strand
AAAGCTGCCCCATCCTCTGACCTGCTCCATTATCACAAGTTCCATCTCAACAAACCCAAGTATCCATCACTTCTAAGACCCTTTTAAAGTTACTTTTAACAGGTGGAGGAACCTGTTCAAAATAACTACAGGAAAAGGAATGCGGTGAGTAATCTCACTCCAAATTCTGTCCTCCTTCATTTCACTCCTCTTATTTTCTGCTCCAACCCTGATAGTTAACCCCTTTTATGAAATCTTGGGTGACTTTTTAGTATTTCTTAATGCAAATGCAAAGAAATACAAATTTACACTTGAACTTATCCCTCTCTTCTACATAAAATGTAGCATACGCTACAACATGCTTTGCACCTTACTTCCCCCCCCCTCACTTAGCAATATCCCATGCTATCTCTCCATATCTACTCATAAACTACACCCTCATTTTTTTTGCAATTGCTCTTTTGTAATAATCTAATGATATACATGTTATTAAACCTGTCCCTATTCAAGCACTTAACAATTGTACAGTTCATTTCTCACATACACGTGTGGGATAAATCCTATGAAACTATCTTAAAGCTGGAAATCTTGTAGTTTCTATCTGATCAATTCAGAATTTAACAGTGGAGACATTTATTACATCATCTAGCTGAAATATACAAGGTTCTCTAAGATTCCATCGATTACTCATGAGTATCTCTCAGCACCACACATTTTTGGAGGATACCTAGGGAAGAGTTGCTACATATTGAAGGTACCTGGACACCAGTTTGAAAGGAAGGGCTGGCCATTTTCTCCAGTTAATTAATTTGACACAAGTTCTCTGAGCTAAATATGGCAGCCCTTTTTACAGCTCTCAGAACACTTTTATACTGAGTTATTCTGTAACTGCTGCTTTTGTGGAGTCAGCCTGTGTATCAGAATAGAATTGTGCTCCATGGTTAACTTTTTTGATGTAACTCGCCAGACCTTTTTTCTGAAGCACCAATGGACAGACTCAAACCTTTACTTTTTCAGTTAGCAGCCAATCTTTTGCACTACCTTGTTGTTGTTGTTGTTGTCAGGTGCCATCGAGTCAGAACCGACTCATAGCGACCTCATGCATAGCAGAACGAAACAATGTCCGATCCTGGGCCAACCTCACTACCGCTGCCACACTTGAGTCCATCAATGCTGCCACCTGGCCAATCCATCTC
>NW_006409659.1:45062-45696 GCF_000296735.1 Chrysochloris asiatica | reverse complement strand
TATGTGTCTCTTGTGTGAAGAGGTATTTATTCCCTGTAGAAATCTTATGGAGTAGTACTCCAGTTTGTGTAATTGAGCTTTCTTATCGTCACACAGGAAAGTCTGTATTAATTGAGTGTAAGTTTCTCCAGGGAAGGATTCTCCCAGGACATACAATTCAATGCCATATACCATTATAAAATCAGTGCATGGAATCATTAAATTGTATTTATGGGAGAATGATTTTAAATTAAAGAGGTGAAATGTGTGATTAAATGGGGTGATAATCAAAGAGACAGAACCAATAGGTAAGAACTGAAGATTTTATTTATATGTTTATTAGTGACTTCATTTATAATTATTCTTACTGATCATTGGAGATAATGTATCAACTGATAACTCAGTGTTCAGGAATCAAGAGTCACAGCTGACATATGAAAGGAGTTCAGAACGTTTGTGGGGAAATACATTATCTTTAATTTCATTTTCCATGAACTTTTTGAAGCCCCCTCATATTTGGTTTTGATGCCAGACTGAGCAATAATTAGGGTTATGCACTGTTTACTTGGACTAACAGTCAATCACATAAGGCCAATCACACAGAAAGATAAAATGTAGACCACTAAGGAGTTACTTGGCCAATGTCTAACAGAAA
>NW_006409659.1:40269-44302 GCF_000296735.1 Chrysochloris asiatica | reverse complement strand
TCCAGATTGTAAAGATCTGTGGGCCTTTTCACAGAATAAGATGCTGGAGGCAGGGAAGAATTTATTTGAATGACAAAAGGAGAAAGAAGGTGCCCTGCTCAGAGAGGGGTTAGAAAGAGCAGCTGGGTTAGAAGGAAGATGGTCAGTTCTGTTTGGACTGGCTTTTGGGAAGTGACTCAGCAGCACAACATTTGCTTCCTAAGTGTCTACCTACCACTATTCTATCCTCCTTTCAGTCCATCCCTCATCTTCAAAAAAGAGTGGCATTGTAGTTTTCTATGACCAAATCAGAGAAACACCCATGTCAGAGCCAGAAAGGACATCAAAAGTTATTTTACTGCAACCTAACAAGCAGACAACAACATACAGATAGGAATCCTGATGTGGTGCTGTAGGATCAACACAGGACTGCTAACCACAAGGTTGTTGATTCAAGCCTATCAACTGCTCTTTGGAAACCCTACACAGGGTTGCTATCAGTAAAAACAGACTCAACAGCACTTAACAACAACGACATACCGATAGGGAGCTGAGTTCAGGAAGGAGAGGCATAGAAGGAAGAAACAGAACCATTTAAACTATAAGATCAGAGTGACAAAAAATATTTTTATAGCTCTAAAAAATCACTTTCTTCTCAATGTGATCATGAAACTGGACCAAGAAGGACTGATCACTGGAATTTAATATCCAGACAAGTTTTAATATAACTGGTCAGGTCCAACCAGGCAAGAAATCAACACGCTTGAAGCCAGTTTATTTAGTCCTTGTGTGGTGCTGTGGGTTAATGCGCCAGACAGCAAAGTCATTTGAACTGCAAGGTTGGCAGTTCAAACTTACCAGCAGCTCCTTGGAAACCTTCTACAGGGTCCCTATGGGTCAGAATCGACTGGATGGCACTCAACAACAACAAGATAAGTGTGGTGCTGTGGATCAGCACTGGACTGCGAATCACAAAGTCAGCAGTTCAATCCCACCAGCTGTTCCTCGGAAGCCCTATACAGGGTTTCTGTGAGTAGGAACAGCCTCGACGGCACTTAACAAGACAAGTGCATCTAAAATTCAACGTCTTTTGAATATTTTGTTACTCTTTGGGTGAATTTTTATATTTCATCTTTTAAAAGTAGGATAAATGTATTTATCGCTAATTTGGAATTTATAATACATTTATAAAAGTGTTTAGATTTTGATTTATTAGTTGGTTTTTAATTTTTTCTTGGCTCGTCGTTGTCTACTGTGAAATACTTTATTTTATAATTCTTATGTAAATATACAATTACATAGAATAGAGTGATACCATCATTAATGTAATAAACTGTGAATCTTAAGTAATAAAATGTTTGTGTATATTTTAAGAATATATTTCATTTTCAATCTACCTAGAAAACACATTGCCAAAGAATACCTGCTGTTATTTTGTACATTTCAACAAGATTTCTGAGACAGAAGTCTGCAATTCTTCATTTGCATTTGAAAGATTCATTGTTCCAAGTTAGTAATCATTCTCCAAAATTATTAATCTGAATTTCTGTCAGAATGTGATCATCATTACTTCTGCCAAGAATTTCAGACTTGTATTCTCATCTGTTGGATTGTGACTTCATAGTTTATGTACTATGTCTATAAAAACAATATACTTATATGTTCCATTACTGAAATGAAAAGGCAAAACCAGAGCTCTGTAGTTGAATTCATCCTCTTGGGATTTTCTAACTTTCCTGAACTCCGGGAGCTGATCTTTGGGGTTTTCTTGGTTATTTATCTGGTGACACTTATGGGAAATATGATCATTATTAGTGTCATCTTCCTGGACCAGAGCCTTCAGGTTCCCATGTACCTGTTCCTTCAGAACTTATCCGTAGTGGAAGTGAGTTTCAGTGCAGTTATTATGCCTAAAATGCTGGTGGTCCTGTCTACAGATAGAGCGACTATTTATTTTGCTGGCTGTTTTGCACAGATGTATTTCATTCTTCTTTTTGGTGGGACTGAATGCTTTCTTCTGGGGGCAATGGCATATGACCGATTTACTGCAATCTGCCATCCTCTTAACTATCCAATGATTATGACCAAAATTGTCTTTATGAAGTTAGTAATGTTCTCATGGATTTCAGGTGTCATGGTGGCTACTGTACAAACCACATGGGTATTTAGTTTCCCCTTTTGTGGTTCCAATGAAATTAATCATCTTTTCTGTGAAACTCCCCCAGTGCTAGAGCTTGCATGTGCAGACACCTTCTTGTTTGAAATCTATGCATTCACAGGCACCATTTTAATAGTTATGGTTCCTTTCCTGCTGATACTCTTGTCCTACATTCGAATTCTCTTTGCCATCCTGAAGATGCCATCCACCACTGGGAGACAAAAGGCCTTTTCCACCTGTGCCTCCCATCTCACATCTGTGACCCTGTTCTATGGCACAGCCAATATGACGTATTTACAACCCAAATCTGGCTACTCCCCAGAAACCAAGAAACTGATGTCACTGGCTTACACTTTGCTCACTCCTATGCTGAATCCACTGATCTACAGTTTGAGAAACAATGAGATGAAAAAAGCCTTGATGAAACTGTGGCGAAGAAAAGTGATTTCACGTACAGTGTGACCATCTCGAGAAGGCGTGTGCTATTTGGTTACTGTCCTATTGCCAGCTTGAAATTTAATAAATTGTTAAAGAAGATTATCTTTGTTGATAATGAGTATGTCTATTTCTTCAAGTTTGACAATATATTAGAGGTATCTCTCTCTTTTAATAATGTACTGTCATTTATATTTTTACATATACATTAGTTTTCCTAATACAATGCAATATTTTTTTTATCCAATGTTCTTTTGTGAACATCTGTTTCTAATACAGTGTTATCAATAAGAGTGTTTCAGTGGAATCTTAGTCACGTCTGTTTATATGTACTGTTGTTGTTGTTGTTAAGCGCTGTCAAGTCTGTTTTGACTCACAGCAACCCTGTTTATGGTTTCTGAGAAGTGACTGGTGAGTTTGAACCACTGACATTGAGGTACAAATTTACCTTGTGGCCCAGTGCATTACCCTGCAGTGCCACACCAGGACTCCTTATATGTACAAATGCTTTTTAATTCTATATGATAGATTTCTTATCAGGAAACATGAGGGAAAAAGAGTACATATAGTTTTAAATTTGGGTAGATATTTTGGAATTTCCTCTCTAAATGACACTTTAGCTTGACATAAGGATCTACTCAGATCTAAATTGAGCATAAAGAAACTCACAAAAAAAAAATATATGAGATTTTTTACTTCTGGAAAGGAAAATCTGTTTTGTAGATAAACCAAAAAGTGCAGCCATTTTGGGGATGAACAGACTGGTTCTACTTCATGGACTCACACAGATTGTTATTCAAAATTGTGTTGCTCTGTGTATTGTGCCAAATATTCATTCAATGTTAGTGACCAGAGAGCAACATGGGAACTTTTCTGAAATCTCATTTGATAGCAATGTTGTGTTTATCACTAGTAGATCACTACTTTTGCAGACTTATGTCAAATTTCCCTTTGTAGGTTAAAATGTCCCAAGCACTTTTTACATAATGTTGTTAGTTGCTCAAATGTTAACAGATCGTCAATCTTTTTTGGGGAAACATGATGAACTAATTTTGCTTATTTTCTATGATTCTTACATTCCAAACCTCTTGTACAACCTTTCCCTGAATGAACCATTTCACATCTTGCAATATGTGGTATATTTCTTGTTTGTTTTCAATTTTAATGTTGTTATTGAGTTTTATAAAGGATCTCTTTATTAAATCCACATCACAGGAATTTCTAGTTCTCTTAATTTCTGCCTACATGATAGTTATAAAGGAATTAAAACACTATTCTAATATGAAGTGGTCATGAATTTTAAATTTATAATATATAATATTTACATTTGGTTGCAAGTACTTTTGATATTTATGTAATTTATACTTGTAGGATATTTGTAAATGTTAGCTGTTATTGTTAGTTACCATTGGGTCAGCTCCACCTCATGGTGGCCTATGTATAATGGAATAAAACATGTCA
>NW_006409659.1:38046-38642 GCF_000296735.1 Chrysochloris asiatica | reverse complement strand
GGCTATGCATAGGTTCTTCATAAGGAAATTTAAGTATTTTAGAATTCTCATTCTTTTTAATGTGATCTACAGTTTGTTATGATTCCTGCAGTCTAATGCCTAAATAGGCAACTGAACTCAGGTAAACACCTTTCTGGTATTCTTTGCTTTCAGGCAAGATCCATCTAACATCAGCAATGCTATCCCTCATTCCAAGTCCTCTTCGGAAGCTGGCTTGAATTTCAGGCAGTGCACTGCTGAAATCATTTAAAAATAATCTTTAACAAAACTTTACTTGCAGTATTACTATATTGTTTGTGATTTCAGCTTTCTATTGGGTCACCTTTATTTGGAATGAGCACAAATATGGATCTTTTTCAGCTGATTGGCCACGTAGCTGTCTTTCCATTTTTTTGACGTAGACAATTGAGTTCCTCCAGCACTACATCAGTTTGTTGAAGGATTTCAAGTGGTATTCCATCGGTCACACAGAGCTTATTTCCTTCTGTGCCAAGGTTTAAGTGTTGTTGTTGTTGTCAGGTGCCATCAAGTCGGAACCGACTCATAGCGACCCCATGCACAGCAGAACGAAACAATGTCCGATCCTGGGCTAACCT
>NW_006409659.1:26105-37524 GCF_000296735.1 Chrysochloris asiatica | reverse complement strand
TAGATGAGCTACAAAACAAAGACAGACTAGGAAGAAAGAGTGACAAACTACTTCCGAATCGCTAGTCACTGAAAACTCTATGAATAGCAGAGAAGGTTTAAGTGTACAGATGCCCATTTTTCTTGAGTACCTCACACATCTGTTCTGACAATCAAACTGCCAGAGTCAGAAGCAGAACGTGTTGGAAAATTGTTTTATGCAACTTCTACTAGTCAGCAAAGGAAGAAAAGAAACTTAACACCTCTATGGTTCTTATAGTTGTGACATCAGATCCTGAAAGTTCAGAAATAATCTATAAGCATTATTATTGCTTCCTTAGATTCCATATACAGATTTGGCTCATTGATTCCACTCATCATAGTTGTGGTAGCAGATTTCTTTGTTCTCTGTGCTTGTAAAGATCACCTGTAAAAAATCATGAAGAGCTTTGGATTTTCATGTTTTTTCTCTACCAGGTGACCTATGTTTTGTCTTGTTTATACTCTTGTTTAAGACTTAAAAAAAGGTCTCAATAATATTTATAGACACTCCCAGTGAGGTACTGAAGGATAAGAACTGGACTGCAAACCACAGTTCAAACCCACCAGATGCTCCTTGTAAATCTTATACAGGGTCACTCTGAGTCAGAACTGAGTCGATGGCACGTAACAACAACAATAAAATATTTATATATTTGAAGAATATATATAGAATGCTGGTAAGGTGATAAAGGTCTGAGCTCAAGAAAACATTATGTCTTCAGCTTGATATGTCCTTCCAGCTTCCTGACTTCCTCATATGCCACTGTGAAACTTCTTGTTTTCATGGGTCACTAGCTTTCAATTCTACAATGTCTCTCACTAACGTTTTTTTGTTTTAAGGTTTTTATTGTGGATTGAGTGAAAGTTTACAGGGCAGATCAGCAGTTTTACATTCAATAAATCACACACCTTATTTCATTACAATGATTATAATCCCCTCCATGAACCATCAGTTAACAGTATTTCTCTCTATTTACTTTAGCTCTTTTTTTTTAAAAAAACACTCAGGCATATATAATAGTTACACCACCAAAGGGCACATTCTGCAAGTCTGCCTCCTGGCCTCCAGCTCTCAGTCCCCCTCTTTCTATGAATCTAGAGTCCTCAGCTGCTCCCTCTCTCCATGTCTCCATCTCGTCCTCCATCTCTGGTGTCACTTCTCTGGATAAGGTCATGCATTCAGCTTCAGCTTGTGTTCTTCTCCATTGATGGTCCTAGGGTCCTTTGTTTCAGGACTGTAAGATTAACTACTCCCCTGTTTTTGTTACAAAATTTGTATCTTTACAATTGTGACAGTGGCAATTAGTCATGATAACAATTACTCACTATTGATTCAAAAGAATCTTATCCCCATCTCTCTCTCTCTCTCTTTTTTTTATTGTTGTTAGTGGGTTTTTTTGTTTGTTTTTGTTTTAGTTTTTATTGTGTATTATGTGATAGTTTACATGGGAGAACATTAGCTTTACATCCATCCTATTGTATTTAATTTAATTACAATGATTACAATCCCCTCCATGCATCAGCAAACAATCAAAGAGTACACCCTGCAAGCCTGCCCCCAGGCTGCCAGGACACAGCCCCTCTCCCTCCCTGAGTCCAGAGTTCCCAGCCACTCCATCTCTGCACATCATTGTCTCTGTTTCAATCTTTGGTGTCATCGTTTTTCTGGGTAGAGCCCCACACTCCACTTCTTTCCCTTGATGGTCCCAGGGACCTCTGCTCCTGGACTGCAATATCAACCACTTCCCTCCTTTTGTTACTAAATCTCATTAACTTTTGATTTGAATAAGTCAGCCTTCCTTCTCATGCCTTCCTCCTTCCTAGAGACTCTACCACCTAAGGCATTTTAAGATTTTAATCTAGAGGGCTCATTTTCTAGCTCTATGTCAGATAGTGAGCAAATAATCCGAGAAGCTGGGTTAAATGAAGAAAAATGTGGCATCAGGATTGGAGAAAGACTCATTAACAGCCTGCGATATGCAGATGATGCAATCTTGCTTGCTGAAAGTGAAAAGGACTTAAAGCATATATTGATGAAGATCAAAGAGCACAGCCTTCGGTATGGATTACATCTCAGTATAAAGAAAACAAAAATCCTCACCACTGGATCAATAAACAACATTCTTATCAATGGAGAAAAGATTGAAGTTGTTAAGGACTTCATTCTTGGTTCAACTATCAACACTTATGGAAGCAGCAGTCAAGAAATCAAATGATGTATTGCATTAGGCAAATCTGCTGCACAAGACCTTTTTAAAGTGTTGAAGAGCAAAGATGTCAGCTTGAGGACTAAGGTGCACCTGATCCAAGCCATGGTATTATCAATAACTTCATATGCAAAAGCTGGACAGTGAATAAGGAAGAACATAGAAGAATTGATGCTTTTGAGTTGTGGTGTTGGAGGAGAATACTGAAAGTGCCATGGACTGCCAAAAGAACCAATAGATATGTTTTGGAAGAAGTGTAGCCAGAGTGCTCCTTGGAGGCCAGGATGGCTAAGCTTCGTCTCTCCTACTTTGGGCATATTGTCTGGAGGAAACAATTGTTGGAGAAGGATGTCATGCTGGGTAGGGTGGAGGGTCAGAGAAAAAGAGGAAGACCCCCAACGAGATGGATCAGCCAGGTGGCATCATTGATGGACTCAAGTGTGGCAGCGGTAGTGAGGTTGGCCCAGGATTGGACATTTTTTCGCTCTGCTGTGAATGGGGTCGCTATGGGTCAGCTCTGACTCGATGGCAACTGACAACAACAACAACAACAATTATTGGCAGTGGATCACAAGGATTTTTTTCTGCTCTGCTTTAGCCTTTTAGTGTCACTGAAATCTGTCCACCATGGGTGACCCTGCTCATTATTAGAATTATCAGTAGCATAGCTTCCAGCATCAGAGCAGCATACAAGTCATCACAGTACAATCGACTCACAGATGGGTAATGGCAATATACGATACAACTGTTTATTCCTGCATTGGTGTTTATGGAAATCTAGGTTGTTACTAGAGTGTTGTTATTAAGACAGTGCTTCGGTAAGCACCTCATTTCTATTGTTCCTATGTCCTGAATGTTTTAATGCTGTATGATAAATTTCTCAAAGTAGGACCGTGGGACAATGAGGATGTGTGTGTATACATTTTAATCACTTTCAGTATTCTTTAAAAAAGTGAATGTAATAACTTCAGACTTTCCTGATAACCCACTCAGTTTCCACTAACTGGACCTAGCATCAAGAGACTTACAGAGACAAGAGGCTTTTACATCTGTTTCATTGATTATTAAAACCATGTTACTAGTTTTTGGAATGACCAAATTGATTCTTGGACTCACCCAGATTTTATTCCTAACATTATTTTTCTTTGTATGTGTCAATATTTATCCAATGCTAGTGCCTTTAAGTTGTGGTGTTGGAGGAGAATACTGAAAGTGCCATGGACTGCCAAAAGAACCAATAGATATGTTTTGGAAGAAGTGTAGCCAGAGTGCTCCTTGGAGGCCAGGATGGCTAAGCTAAAATCAATCTTTAGCATGGCAAGCAAGGTAATGGAAATAGTTAATCAAATAGACTAATGAATGTAATGAGCATTAGTCTTTACAACCCAGAAAGCCTCATCTTTCTCCTGAGGAATGGCTGGTGGACTCAAACCCCTGACCTTGTTGTTTGCAGAATGTGATTTTCTTCTCCTTAAATCAACAATCCTTGTTGATTTGCCCCTTGCCTACACTTCTTACTTTTTCTGGCTATACTTTCTGTTCATTCAGTCATTCATTACCTTAATCAGTAGCTTGCTTGCTCACTCTTTACTGTCTATTTCAGTTTTATAATGCTACTACCCTATTCTGACCTGGATCTGTCAAAGATTATCATTCTGTCCATCTGACATGCTTTTCTCAGTCTACTTTCAGCTTGGCTAATTACTGCTCTTTCTTCAGATTTCCTTAAAATGTCATTTTCTCAAGATGTTTATTCTCACTTCTTCATGATTCTCTCTCAAAACAACCTGTCATTTTCATCACTCTTCATCTATGCTTTATTTTACGATGAAGAATGTGATTTTCTTCTCCTTAATGGTATCATATACCAGGTAGCTATGAAAATAAACAAAAGTGCTTGTAATGTAACTCAACGTCATGGCAGGTCAGGCATTTTTGGCTTGGGGAAAGTATAAAGTTTAGGAAACATGCCTCAAAGGATTTAATCCTTACAACACAAATTCTGAATGTAAGAAAAAAAAAAAAAAAAAGACGGTTTTGTTGTTGTTAAGTGCTATCCAGTCAGTTCCAACTCATAAAGACTCTGTACAGGGTTTCTGAGGCTTTTAAGATCTTTGTGGGAGCAGAAATCCTCATCTTTCTCCCATGGAGCAGATGGTGGACTTGAGCTGCAGATCCTGTGTTTTGCAGTGTGGTGCATATGTTAGCTTGGGTGAAGGTAAGGCAATATATAATAACAGCGAGGCTGGCAAAAATAAAATGATGGAGGCAGGGGAAGACAGGAGGAGGAATGCAAGAGTTAATGGCAAGCAAGGCAATACTGTTATATACACAGTCGTGTAATAATGGTGATCTACAGGTAGATGCATGGATACACACTCAAACTGAACATGTATAGGAGGAAGAGTGGGAATATATCCAAAAATATATTTATATATATATATAGGTTTGATAGTATATTTGTACATGTGTATTTATACCTTTGCTGCACATATATCCACTCTATAAATGTCATAGAGTATGTTGTTGAGTGCCACCAAGTTGGTTACAACTCACAGTGACCCTATGTAGTGTTTCCCAGGTTGTAAATGTTTGCTGGAGCAGAAAGCCTCATCTTTTTCCTGAGGAATGGCTGGTGGACTCGAACCCCTGACCTTGTTGTTTGCAGTCCTGGGCTTATCCTACAGAGCCACCACTCTCCATGGTAGAGCATACAGGGGACAACATTATGAAAACTTTTTAGACATAACCAAAAACCACTGGGCTTGGTGGTGCAGGTCCATAGTCTCTGGTCAATTGGCATAAAATATTCTACACAGACATGTTTTATATCTTACTTTGGTGAGCAGTGTCTAGGATCTTAAAAAACTCATGAGTGACCATCTAAGGTATAACTATTGATCTCCACCTTACTGGAGAAAAGAAGAGTGATAAAAGTTGAAATGTTTGGAAATAGTTAATCAAATAGACTAATGAACGTAATGAACATTAGTCTTTACAACTCTGAAAGCAGAAAAATTAGATAGGGCTCCGTTATCCTTAGCAATTGCTCTGAAAGGGATCGTATCAGAAGGTCCTGTATAAAGTTGGAGAAGATGTGGTATGAAACTCAAAATTATAATAAGGATCAAGCTTAATGATTGGATAGAGACTTGTAAACCACCAAGATGATGGCCTTTGGTCACTCCCTTCTTCATACACAGCTTTCTACAGGGCTTCCAAGTCAACACATTTTCTTTGTTTTGCTCTCTCCTCTCTTGTCACTCCTCAGACTGCTTTGCTGAATCCTTTTCTGCTCTCTTACCTCTTAATACTGGAATATTCCAGGGCTCAGTCCTTTTTCCTCTTTTATTCTTATCTGTGGAGCTCTATTGGCACAGTGATTAATGCTTAGCTGCTAGCCAGAAGGCCAGAAGTTTTAACTTACCAGTTGATTTGTAGAAGGATGTAGTAGTCTGTGTCTGTAAAGGTTTGTAGTCTTGAAAACCCTATCCCATAGTTCTACTCTGACCTATAATGTTGTTATAAGTTTAAGGAGATTCAGTAACAACAGGTTTGATTTTTGTTTATTCTTTATTTACCTTTCTTTCTTGGTGATTTACGTCATATGCCTTTATTTACCATCTCTACCCTATTGACTTATAATTTTCATTTCTGTTGCCACTAGGATATCTTCCAAACTCCAGATGTATTTATCTCCCTGCCTCCTTGACAACTCCATGTGAACATCTAATATGTTGTTGTTGTTAAGTGCTGTCGAGTCAATTCTAGCCCATAGTGACCCTTATAGGGTTTCCAAGGAGCAGCTGATGAGCTTGAACCCCTGACCTTGCAGTTCAAATGACTTTACAGTCTGACACATTAGCCCACAGTGCTACACCAGGACTCCATCTAATATGTATCTCCGATTTAATATGTCCAAAGCTGAGGCTTTTGTTCCCCCCACAAACCTATTCTATCCTCAAGTGTTCTTTATTTTTAGTGTAACTCCATCCTTATAGTTTCTTAGACTAAAAATCTTAACATCATCACAGACTTTTTTTTTTCTTTCAACCTCACCATGCATCTCATCTAGTTCATGATTGGATCTTGAAAACGTTTCCTTCAAAATACATCAGAATCTGACACATCTCATCATCTCTACTGGTAACATTCACATCTAAGCCACTCTCATTTCTTGTCTAGATTACTGTTTTTGTTGTTAGGTGTTGTTGAGCCTGCTCTGATTCAGTGAACCTGAGCACACACAGAAGGAAACACTGCCCTATCCTGCACCATCCTCCCAATTCTTGTTACGCTTGAGCCCATTGCTGCTGCCACTGTGCCAGTCCATCTCATTGGGGGTCTTTGTCTTCTTTGCCGACCCTCCACTTTACTAAGCATAATGTCCTTCATTAGGGACTGGTCCCTATGGAAAACATTTCAAAGTATGAGAGACAAAGTCTAATGAATCACCCTGGCTTCTAAGGGGCATTCTGGCCATTATTTCTACCAACAAAGATTTGTTTGTTCTACTGGCAGTCTATGGTACTTTCATTATTCTTCTCCAACACCATAACTCAAATGCATCAATTCTTCTATGGTCTTCCTTTTTCATTGTCCAGCTTTCACAAGCATATAAGGCAACCATGGCTTAGTCAGATGCAGATCTTCATTCTTGAACACTTTAAAGAGGTCTTGCCCAGCAGATTTACCTAATACAATATGTCATTCGATTTCTTGACTGCTGCTTCCACAAGTGTTGCTCCTAGATCCAAGAAAAGGAAGTATTTGTAAACATCATTTTTTTTCATTTACCCTGATGTAATTTCTTGGCCCAGTGGTGAACATTTTTGTTTCCTTTATATTGAGAAAAAAACCCATACTGAAGCCTATAGTCTTTGGTTTTCTTTAGTAAGTGAGGTAAGTGCTCTCTGCTTTCAGCAAACAATGTTATATCATTTACAAATCACAGGTTGTTAATGAGTCTTCCATACAATCCTGATGCCACATTTTTCTTCATATAATCCAGCTTCTCTGATTATTTGCTCAGCATACAGATTAAGCAAGGTGAAAGAATAAAATCCTGGTATACATCTTTCCTGATTGAATATGATTCAGTATCTTGTTGTTGTGTTCGAATGACTGCCTCTTGGATTATGTAATGGTTCCCTTGAGCACAATTAAGTGTTCTGGAATACTAATTATTAGCAATGTTATTTATAGCTTGTCATGATCCACACATTTGAAAGCTTTTTCATAGTCAATAAAGCACAGATAAACATCTTTCTTCATTACTTGTCTGTCAGTATGTCCATCAGTTTGTTGTAATGAGGTGGCTTGTGTGCTTCTGAAAGATATGCCATTGGTATTTTAAATACCAACAGGATCAACCATGGTAGAAAGGTTTCAGAAGAGCTTCCAGGCTACGATAGACTTGGAAGAAGGAGAAGTAGACTATTTCTGAATGTTTAGTGACTGAAAACCTTATGAATAGCATTGAGACACTGTCAGATAGCACCAGAATATTGACTACTGAAACATTATGACTGGCATGAAAATGTTATCAGGTATAATGCAGGAAGATGGGCCCCTCAGGTTGGAAACACTTAAAATAAAACTGGAGAAAATCTGCTTCTTTAAAGTACAGTTGATGCTGACGATGCGAATGGAGTAAAACTTTCGGGGCCTCCATTTGCTGATGGAACACAAGTCAAAATGAGGGGAAACAGTTATAGCCATGAATAATTAGAATTTGGAATGTACAAAGGATGAATCTAGGAAAATTGGAAGTTGTAAAAAATGTAATGGAACACATGAAGAACAACATTCCTGGCAATAGCCAGCTGAAATGGAGTGGTATTGGCCATTTTGAATCTGACCATCACATGGTTTACTACCCAAAGAATGACAAATTGAAGAGGACTGGTGTCTAATTCAACATCAAGAAGAACACATATCTTGAAGTATAATGCTCTCTGTGATAATATCCATACACCTACAGAGAAGATCAGTTACTACCACTATTATTTAAATTTACACACCAGCCACTAAAACAATGATGATGAAATTGAAGGATTCTACTAACTTCTTCAGTCTGGAATTTATCAAAACTGCAATCAAGATGTATTGATAATTACTGGTGATTGGAATGTATTGGTTGGAAACAATGCAAAAGGATCAGTAGTTGGAAAATATTGCCTTGGTGATAGAAACAATGCTGGAGAATTCACAACTGAATTTTCCAAGACCAATGAATTATTGCAAATTCTTTTTTGGACAACATAAAAGAGGATTAAGCATACAGACTTTACCATATGGAATACAAAGAAATCAAATTGACTGCATCTGTAGAAAGAGAAAGTAAAAAAAGCTCCATATCATCAGCAATTACAAGCCCATGGAGCTGACTGTAGAACAGATCACCAATTGTTCATATGTAAGCTCAAGCAGAGATTGAAGAAGAAAATGAAAACAAGTTCATAAAAGTCAAACTATGACCATCGACATATCTCACCTTAATTTAGACATCATTTCAAGAATCGATTTGAAATTTTAGACATTAATGACCAAAGACCAGAAGAGTTATGGGATGACATCAAGAATATAATACAGGAAGAAAGCAAAAGGTCATTAAAAAGACAAGAAAGAAAGAAAAGACCGAAATGGATGCCAGAAGAGACTCTGAATTGCACTCTAGCATAGAGATACTAAAGCAAATGGAAGAAATGAGGAGGTAAATGGGCTCAACAGAAAAATTTAAAGGGAAGCTCAAGAAGACAAAGTCAAGTATTAAAATGAAAGTTACAAAGACCTAGAATGAGAAAATCAAAAGGAAAGAACATGTTTAGCATTTTCCATGTTGAAAGAACTGAAGCATTGGCAAAAAATAAGTCCCTGGGAATTGATAGTGTATGAGTTGAAATCTTTCAACAAAGTAATGTACCATGGAGGCACTCACTCATCTGTGCCAAGAAATTTGGAAGACAGCTACCTGACCAAATGATTGGAAGAGTTCCATATTTGTGCCCATTCTACAGAGAGGTGATTGAATGGGATATGAAAAGAATCAGATAGTATCATTAATATTATAAGGAAATAAGACTTTGCTAAAGATAAGTAACAAACTCTATACTAACAGGGAATTGCCAGAGGTTCATGTCAGATTCAGATGAGGATGTGGAGGGATGTCTTTACTGATGTCAGGTGGATCTTGGCTGAAAGCAGGGAATACCAGAAAATAAGTTTACCTGTGCTTTATTGACTAAGCCAAGGTTTTAGACAGTGTGGATAATGACAAGGTATGGACACCATTGCAGAGAATGGGTACTTTGGAAAACTTAATTGGCTCATGAGGAACCTGTATATAAACCAAGAAGCAGTTGTTCGAACAAACAAGGGGATACTGAATGATTTGAACTCAGGAAAGGGGTGTCCCAGGTTTGTATTCTTTTAAGACATTCATTTAATCTGTATGCTGAACAAATAATCCTAGAAGCTGGATTATATTAAGAAGAATGTGGCATCAGATTTTAAAGAAGACTCATTAACAACCTGCAATTTTCCGATGATACAACCTTGCTTGCTGAAAGAGGACTGGAAATACTGATGAAAATAAAATACCACAGCCTTCAGTATGGGTGGCACCTCAATGTAAAAATAACAAAAATCCTCACTATGTGAACAATAAATAACATCCATATAAATGGAGAAAAGATTGAAGTTGTCAAAGACTTAATTTTGATTAGATCCACTATCAACACTCATGGAAGCAGCAGTGTAGAAATCAAATGACATATTGCAGTAGGCATATCTACTGCACAAGGCTTCTTTAAGCATCAAGAACAATGATGTTATTTTAAGGACTAAGGTGTGCCTGACCCAAGCCATGGTATTTTCAATAACCTCATATGCATGCGAAAGCTGGACAGTGAATAAGGAAAACTGTGGAATAATTGATGCATTTAAATTATGGTGTTGGATTAGAATATTAAAAGTATGTTGGAGTGTCAGAAGAATAAACAAATATGTGTTGGAAATACAGTCAGAATGCGCCTTAGAAATCATAGTGGAAAGACTTCATCTTTCATACTTGGGACATATTATCAGGAGGGACCACTCCCTCAAGAAGCCCAACATGCTTGGTAAAGTGAAAGGTCAGCAAAAAGCTAATGACCCTCAGTGAGATAGACTGGCATAGGGCATAAGCAATGGACTCAAGTGTACAATAATTATGAGGTTGGCACAGGACTGGACAGTGTAAATAAGGTCGCTGTGAGCTGTACTAACTTGTAGGCACCTAACAACAACAAACATTTTTCTGTATTCTTTGATTTCAGTCAAGATTCACCCGACATCTGCGATGATATCCCTAGTTTCATATCCTCTTCTGCATCTGGCTTGAGTTTCTGACAGTTCCTGTACTGTTGCAGCCGTTATAAATTGTCTTAATTAAAATTTTACTTGCATGTGATATTCATGATATTGTTTGATGATTTCCACATTCAGTTGTATCACCTCTCTATGGAATGGGTATAAATATGGGTCTCTTCCAATAGGTTGGCCAGGTAGATGCCTCCCCAATTTTTTAGCATAGACGAATGAATATCATCTGTTCATAGATGAATGAACAACATGCTGGATCAGCTTGTTGAAAGAGTTCAATTTGCATTCTGTCAATTCCTGGAGTTCCCCCGGCCCCGTTACAATAGTTAGAATGCAGTTTGGACTTCTTCTTTCAGTACCACTGGTTCTTGAAATGGCTGAACACTGACCATTTCTTTTTGTTACAGTGACTTATACTACTTCCACCTTCTTTAGATGCTTTCTGCCCATCTTTTTGTTTGTTGTTAATGCTGTGGTGTTGGTTTCCACTCATAGCAACCCTGCATAGGAGTTCCATGGAGTTACTGGTGGGTTTTCACTGCCAAACTTGTGGTTATCAGTCCAGTGCTTATCACACAGCACCACACCAGGACTCTTTCAATATTTCAGGGAAAGATTTGATTTCTTTCTTCAGTTCTTTCAGCATTAAGAACGCTTAGCATGTTCTTTCCTTTTTTTTTGGATTCCAGGTCACTGCATGTTTCACTGTATTTGATTTTGTCTTTCTGAGCTGCCTTTGAACTTTTTTGTCCAAGCTCTTTGACTTTCTCATTTCTTCCATTCCCTTTACCATCTCTACACTGGAGAGCAAGTTTCTGAGTCTCTTCT
>NW_006409659.1:23614-24991 GCF_000296735.1 Chrysochloris asiatica | reverse complement strand
CTGAAGGTCTTATCATCTTGCACTATATTTGACAATATTCTGGTGCTATTCCTAATGTCTTTATTTTCTGGCACTATCCCTGACAATTTTCTGCTGTTGTTCATAAGGTTTTTAGTGGCTAAACATTCAGAAGTAGATTACTTCTCCTTCTTCCTACTCTGTTTTAGTCTATCTAGAAGCTCAGATTTTTTTGTCTGCCTTTGCTCACACCCTTACTTTTAATTCTCTTCTCTCTCCTCTTTTTCTATTTCCTAATATTTATTTGGCTTGTGCTTTCATGTCTTATTGACAGATGTTATTGCTAGTTTATGCTGAGTAAATTCTGATCATGATCACCCCATGTGGAGCTACTCCAGAGAGTTTTCAAGTCTTTCAGATTTAGATAGCCAGTGTGACTTCGGAGGTGCCGCTGGTTGGGTTCAAACTGCCAACCTGTTGGCTAGTAGTTGAGTGCTGAACCATTTATGCCACCCAGGGTGTATGATATTATGGTTGATATGTGTCTCTTGTGTGAAGAGGTATTTATTCCCTGTAGAATTCTTACGGAGTTGTGCTCCAGTTTGTGTAATTGAGCTTTCTTATCATCACACAGGAAAGTCTGTATTAATTGAGTGTAAGTTTCTCCAGGGAAGGATTCTCCCAGGACATACAATTCGATGCCATATACTGTTATAAAATCAGTGCATAGAATCATTAAATTGTATTTATGGGAGAATGATTTTAATTTAAAGAGGTGAAATATGTGATTAAATGGGATGAAAATCAAAGAGACAGAACCAATAGGTAAGAACTGAATATTTTATTTATATGTTTATTAGTGACTTATCATTTATAGTTATTCTTACTGATTATTGGAGATATGTATCAACTGGTAACTCAGTATTCAGGAATCAAGAGTCACAGCTGACATATGAAGGGAGTTCAGAACATTTGTGGGGAAATTCCATTATGTTTAATTCCATTTTCCATGAACTTTTTGAAGCCCCCTCATATTTGGTTTTGATGCCAGACTGAGCAATGATTAGGGTTATGCACTATTTACTTGGACTAACAGTCAATCACATAAGGCCAATCACACAGAAAGATAAAATGTAGACCACTAAGGAGTTACTTGGCCAATGTCTAACAGAAAGTTAATCAGGGAGCCAATAGTTATGCCAGAGGGTATTTTGTGTTAAAGGGGAAAGACAGAAATGTTTAGATTTAATTTTTCTTGAATCCCTCATGAAGGTGATGATTTAGATTTGTTTCATAACTTTGTTTTATCAACCTTCTGAAGTTTCCCTATTTTTCTCTTAGAAGAAAAGCCTGCTGATATACTTAAAATACAACAACCCAGCACTGAAACCCCTCTGGAGCACAGTTCTACTCTGACAC
>NW_006409659.1:19348-22334 GCF_000296735.1 Chrysochloris asiatica | reverse complement strand
ATTCAGATAGGAATCCTGATGTGGTGCTGTAGGATCAACACAGGACTGCTAACCACAAGGTTGTTGATTCAAGCCAACCAACTGCTCCTTGGAAACCCTACACAGGGTTGCTATGAGTCAAAACGGACTCAAAAGCACTTAACAACAACAACGACATAGGGATGGGGAGATGAATTCAGGGAGGAGAGGCATAGAAGTATGCAGAGAAGGAGGAAACAGAACCATTTAAACTACAAGATCAGAGTGACCCAAAAAAGTATTTTTATGGTTCTAGAAAAACACTTTCTTCTCAATGTGGTCATGAAACGGGACCAAGCAGGACTGATCACTAAAATTTAATATCCAGACAAGTTTTAATATAACTGATCAGGTCCAACCAGGTCAGAAATCAACACGCTTGAAGCCAGTTTATTTAGTCCTGGTGTGGCGCTGTGAGTTAATGCACCAAACTGCAAAGTTATTTGAACTGCAAGGTCAGTGGTTCAAACTTACCAGCTGCTCCTTGGAAACCCTATACTGGGTCACTATGGGTCGGAATTGACTCAATGGCACTCAACAACAACAAGATAAGTGTGGCACTGTGGATCAGCACTGGCCTGGGAACCACAAGTCAGCAGTTCAAGCCCACCAGCTGTTCCTCGGAAGCCCTATACACGGTTTCTGTGAGTTGGAACAGCCTTGATGGCACTTAACAACAAGAAAAGTGTATCTAAAATTCAACCTCTTTTGAATATTTTGTTACTCTTTGGGTGAATTTTTATATTTCATCTTTTAAAAGTAGGATAAATGCATTTATCGCTAATTTGGAATTTATAATACATTTATAAAAGTGTTTAGATTTTGATTTATTAGTTGGTTTTTAATTTTTTCTTGGCTCGTCGTTGTCTACTGTGAAATACTTTATTTTATAATTCTTATGTAAATATACAATTACATAGAATAGAGTGATACCATCATTAATGTAATAAACTGTGAATCTTAAGTAATAAAATGTTTGTGTATATTTTAAGAATATATTTCATTTTCAATCTACCTAGAAAACACATTGCCAAAGAATACCTGCTGTTATTTTGTACATTTCAACAAGATTTCTGAGACAGAAGTCTGCAATTCTTCATTTGCATTTGAAAGATTCATTGTTCCAAGTTAGTAATCATTCTCCAAAATTATTAATCTGAATTTCTGTCAGAATGTGATCATCATTACTTCTGCCAAGAATTTCAGACTTGTATTCTCATCTGTTGGATTGTGACTTCATAGTTTATGTACTATGTCTATAAAAACAATATACTTATATGTTCCATTACTGAAATGAAAAGGCAAAACCAGAGCTCTGTAGTTGAATTCATCCTCTTGGGATTTTCTAACTTTCCTGAACTCCGGGAGCTGATCTTTGGGGTTTTCTTGGTTATTTATCTGGTGACACTTATGGGAAATATGATCATTATTAGTGTCATCTTCCTGGACCAGAGCCTTCAGGTTCCCATGTACCTGTTCCTTCAGAACTTATCCATAGTGGAAGTGAGTTTCAGTGCAGTTATTATGCCTAAAATGCTGGTGGTTCTTTCCACAGATAAAGCGACTATTTCTTTTGCTGGCTGTTTTGCACAGATGTATTTCATTCTTCTTTTTGGTGGGACTGAATGCTTTCTTCTGGGGGCAATGGCGTATGACCGATTTATTGCAATCTGCCATCCTCTTAACTATCCAATGATTATGACCAAAATGCTCTTTATGATGTTAGTAATGTTCTCATGGATTTCAGGTGTCATGGTGGCTACTGTACAAACCACATGGGTATTTAGTTTCCCCTTTTGTGGTTCCAATGAAATTAATCATCTTTTCTGTGAAACTCCCCCAGTGCTAGAGCTTGCATGTGCAGACACCTTCTTGTTTGAAATCTATGCATTCACAGGCACCATTTTAGTTATTCTGGTTCCTTTCCTGCTGATACTCTTGTCCTATATTCGAATTCTGTTTGCCATCCTGAAGATGCCATCCACCACTGGGAGACAAAAGGCCTTTTCCACCTGTGCCTCCCATCTCACATCTGTGACCCTTTTGTATGGCACAGCCAATATGACATATTTACAACCCAAATCTGGCTACTCCCCAGAAACCAAGAAACTGATCTCACTGTCTTATGCTTTGCTCACTCCTCTGCTGAATCCACTGATCTACAGTTTGAGAAACAATGAGATAAAAACAGCCTTGATGAAACTGTGGCGGAGAAAAATGATTTCACATACAGTGTGACCATCTCAAGAAGTCGTGTGCTATTTGGTTACTGTCCTATTGCCATCTTGAAATTTAATAAATTGTTAAAGACGCTTATCTTTCTTGATAATGAGTATGTCTGTTTCCTCAAGTTTGATATTAGAGGTATCTCTCTCTTTTAATAATGTATTGTCATTTATTTTTTTATATATACATTACTTTTCCTAAATACAATGCAATAATTTATTTATCCAGTGTTCTTTTGTGAACATCTCTGTTTCTAATACATTGTTATCAATAAGAGAGTGCTTCATTGGATTCTTAGTCACATCTGTGTATATGTACTGTTGTTGTTGTTGTTGTTGTTAAGCATTGTCAAGTCTGTTTTGACTCACAGCAACCCTGTTTATGGTTTCTGAAGAGTGGCTGGTGAGTTTGAACCACTGACATTGAGATACAAATTGACCTTGTGGCCCAGTGCATTACCCTCAGTGCCATACCAGGACTCCTTATATGTATGAATATAAGGAGTTTTTAATTCTATTAGATAGATTTATCACTGGGAAACAAGAGGGAAAAAGAGTATATATAGTTTTAAATTTGGGTAGATATTTTGGAATTTCCTCTCTAAATGACACTTTAGCGTGACCTAAGGATCTACTCAGACTAATTTGGGCATAAAGAAACTCAGAAAAAAATATGAGATTTTTACTTCTGGAAAGGAAAATCTGTTTCATAGATGAGCAGAAAAGTACAGCTATTTTTGGGA
>NW_006409659.1:16346-18715 GCF_000296735.1 Chrysochloris asiatica | reverse complement strand
TAATTTATACTTGTAGGATATTTGTAAATGTTAGCTGTTATTGTTAGTTACCATTGGGTCAGCTCCACCTCATGGTGGCCTTATGTATAACGGAATAAAACATGTCACGGTCTTGTGCCATCCTCACAATCCTTGCTGTGTTTGAGGCCAGTATGCAACCATTGTGCCAATTCATTTTCTGAAGGGTTACCCTTGTTTTTACTGAAACATTATATCTTCCAAAAAAAGAGAATTGGAGGCTTAGAGCAGATTAGATTTTCAGAAAAAGAAATTTTACAATCAGGGATTTGAAATCAATGTAGGTAATGTCCAAATGTTGTGTTTTTCTCTTCATGTGGTCAGCTAACCACAGTCTTTGCAACTGGGCATCAAATCTCTTTGTGGAGGATTTCTGAGAATTCTATCTCTTTGCCACAATCTAATTAAACATTTCAATGCATGAATGCTCTAAATTGGAGACTGGGGTATAAATTTGGGGTGCTAGAAATAATGATCATTTAGTATGGTTTTACAGCTGTTCCTTGGAAATCCTATATCGGGACACTATGAGTTGGAACTGACTCAATGGCACTTAACAACATCAACACAACAGTATGGATTTCATCTGCAACAACAAAGCAGATGCAAACAAAAGAACTTATATTGTTGTTACATGTAGGTTAAAACCACGTGTGAGGGATATAACATAATGTTTGAAATGGGTATTGCTGTTATCGTAAGGTGCAGTAATGTTGGTTCTGGCTCACAGTGATCGTATGTACAACAGAATGAAACATTGCCTGGCTCTGTGCCATTATTACAATTGTTGACATCTCTGAGTACGTTGTTGCAGTCACTGTGTCAATTCATCTCACTGAGAGTCTTCCTTTTTTTCTCTTTGGATAACACATCAAAAGTATGGGAATGAAGTTTTCTCATCCTTGCTATTAAGGGACATTATTGCTGTATTTCTTCCAAGACAGATTTTTTTCATTTTTCTGACAGTTCATGGTATATTCCATATTCAACACTATAATTTAAAACATTAATTATTCACCAGAATTCTTAACTTATTGTCCAGCTTTCATATATATATGAGGTGGCTTGGGTAATGTTAGATATACCTTAGTTCTCAAAGCAACATCTTTGCTTTCTGATTCTTTAAAGACGTCTTTTGCAACAGATTTCCACAATGCAACATGCCACTTGATTTCTTTCTTTCTTTTTTGTTTTAGGTTTTATTTAGTCACTGAATTTCTTAACTGTTGCTTCTATGAGCATTGAGTGTGGATTCAAGCAAAATGAAATCATTGACAACTTCAACATTTTTTACCATTTATCATGATACTATTTATTATTCTAGTTGTGAGGATTCTTATTTTGTTTACATTATGGTGTAATCCATAAAGTACACCATCTTTGATCTTTATCAGTAAACGCTTCAAATCCTCTTTACTTTCAAAAAGGAAGGTTGTGTCATGTGTATATTGCAAGTTTTTAATGAGACTTCCTCCAGTCCTGATGCCACATTCTTCTTCATAAAGTCTAGTTTCTCAGATTATTTGCTCATCATACAGATTGAATAAATATGGTAAAAGGATACAAACTATTCAGTATCCACTTTTTCTGTTTGAAGGGCTATGCATAGGTTCTTCATAAGGAAATTTAAGTATTTTAGAATTCTCATTCTTTTTAACGTGATCTATAGTTTGTTATGACTCCTGCAGTCTATTGCCTAAATAGTCAACTGAACTCAGGTAAACACCTTTCAGGTATTCTCTGCTTTTAGGCAAGATCAATCTAACATCAGCAATGCTATCCCTCGTTCCAAGTCCTCTTCGGAAGCTGGCTTGAATTTCAGGCAGTGCTCTGCTGAAATCATTTAAAAATAATCTTTAACAAAACTTTATTTGCAATATTACTGATATTGTTTGATGACTTCAGCTTTCTGTTGGGTCACCTTTATTTGGAATGAGCACAAATATGGATCTTTTTCAGCTGATTGGCCACGTAGCTGTCTTTCCACTTTTTTGACGTAGACAATTGAGCTCCTCCAGCACTACATCAGTTTGTTGAAGGATTTCAAGTGGTATTCCATCGGTCACACGGAGCTTATTTCCTTCTGTGCCAAGGTTTAAGTGTACAGATGCCCATTTTTCTTAAGTACCTCACACATCTGTTCTGACAATCAAACTGCCAGAGTCAGAAGCAGAATGTATTTGAAAATTGTTTTATACAACTTCTACTAGTCAGCATAGGAAGGAAAGAAACTTGTCTCTAGGGTTCTTATAGTTGTGACATCAGATCCTGAAAGCTCAGAAATAATCTGTAAGCTTTATTATTGCTTCCTTAGATTCCATATACAGATTTGGCTCATTGATTCCACTCAT
>NW_006409659.1:9080-15498 GCF_000296735.1 Chrysochloris asiatica | reverse complement strand
ATGAATCTAGAGTCCTCAGCTGCTCCCTCTCTCCATGTCTCCATCTCGGCCTCCATCTCTGGTGTCACTTCTTCCCTGGATAAGGTCATGCATTCAGCTTGTGTTCTTCTCCATTGATGGTCCTAGGATCCTTTGTTTCAGGACTATAAGATTAGCTACTCCCCTGTTTTTGTTACAAAACTTGTACCTTTACAATTGTGACAGTTGCAATTAGTCCTGATAATAATTACTCGCTATTGAATCATAAGAATCCTATCCCCATCTCTCTCTCTCTTTTCTAATGTGGTTAGTGCGTTTTTGTTGTTGTTGCTTTTTTTTGTTTTTAGTTTTCATTGTGAATTATGTGATAATTTACATGGGAGAACATTAGCTTTACTTTCATCCTATTGTATTTCATTTAATTGCAATGATTAAAACCCCCTCCATGCATCATCAAACAATCAAAGAGTACACCCTGCAAGCCTGTCCCCCCCCACCCAGGCTGCCAGGACACAGCCCCTCTCCCTCCCTGAGTCCAGAGTCCCCAGCAACTCCATCTGTGCACATCATTGTCTCTGCCTCAAACTTTGGTGTCACTTTTTTTCTGGGTAGGGTCCCGCACTCTACTTCTCTCCCTTGATGGTCCCAGAGACCTCTGCTCCTGGACTGTAAGATCAACCACTTCCCTCCTTTTGTTACAAAAACTCGCTAACTTTTGCTTTGAAGAAATCAGCCTTCCTTCTCATGCCTTCCTTCTTCCTAGAGACTCTACCACCTAAGGCATTTTAGGATTGTGATCATTTATGCTTCTTCCCTGTTCAAAGCAATAATTCCTTTCTTTACATTTGTAAAGCATTGTCATTTGTCATGCTTCCTAGTAGTTTCATACTGTTTTATTTTCCTTTGTACTCATTAAAATAGGGCCTGTATTTACCTAATTTTTCTTTTTATTTACTCAGCAAATATTGGTTGATCAACTATTTTGGTTCAGTCACTACTGTAAGCATTGTGAACACATTGTACATGTATATAAAGTCAGTTGATGATAACGGACAAAAAATAACAAGGTATAAGAGGGAGGAGTTAGAGAGGTCAGGTTAGGGAATGTTATGCAATAAAGTTTCAAGAAAGAGCTTTCTGTTGATATCTGGGCTCAAATGTAGGCCTTAGAGTGTGCAGGGCCTCAAAAAACAGTTAGTGCATCAGTGTTTGTTGAATAATTATTAATTAATGAATTCCTTGATGAGGAAGAGAGTATGAAGAGAGAAGAGAGAGTGACCAAAATTTAAACCAGAGGTTTTACAATGACTGAAATGCAGCTTTTTATTAAGTTCTGAAAACCACTTTAATATTGTCATGGTCACAGGAAGGGCCATAGAAAACTGACACTGAAGAGTTCCCATCTAGGCACATCTGAATATAATTGGTTAGGTCCATCCTGGGCAATTAATAATCCTGAAGCCAATTCACACTATTGTTAGGTCACCTAAAATAGGTACAAGTACAATTCAGTTCCCTTTGTGCCTTTCTGCTGAGTTTTGTCTATTTAACCAAGGAAAAAAGAGGTATTTGGAAATTCATATTTGTAATGAGTATATATGAACTTTGCTCTTACTTTGATTTATTATGTTGTCACAAAAGTTTATCATACATATCTTTTTTCATTTGCCTACTTTTAAACAGAAGTCCTGGTGTAGTGTTGTAGGATAAGCACTCGACCATAAGGTATGTTTGAACTGCAAGGATGGTGGTTCAAACTCACCAGCTGCTCCTTGGGAACCCTATACAGGATCACTATGTGTCAGAACTGATACAACACTTCACAGCAACAACTTTTAAACACTACATTAAATTCCATATTCATATAAAATTGATCAAAAAAGATGATACATAGAACAATGATATGGGAATAAAATGTAATCCAATACTTATGTTTGCTTTAATGATATGTTTAATTTTTAAACTATATAGTCTAAAACTTGCAATAGATATCTATTATTTTGTAATTATTAAGCAAGATTTCTAAGCCAGAATTCTTCAATTTTTCATTACAGACTTAACTGTAATATTCCTTTATCTGAATAATTGGCCACTCTCCAAAATTGAAAACCCACAATTCTGTCAGAATGGGCTTGTCATTACATATTATTCCAGGAATTCCTCTGATGAATGCAGATGTTGATACTCAGCTATTGACTTGGGCCTTCATAATTTGTATACTATTTCCATCGAAGCATAATATGCTCTATTACTAAAATGAAAAGACAAAATCAAAGCTCTGTAGTTGAATTCATACTCTTGGGATTTTCTAACTTTCCTGAAGTCCAAGAACAGCTTTTTAGGATTTTCATCCTTATTTATATGGTGACACTTCTGGGAAATGCCCTAATCATCATCATCATCTACCAGGATCAGAGTCTTCATGTCCCCATGTACTTGTTCATCCAGAACTTATCTGTGGTGGAAGTTTGTGTCATTGCAGCCATTATGCCTGAAATGCTGGTGGTCCTCTTCACAGAGAAAGCAACCATTTCTTTTGCTGGCTGTTTTGCACAGATGTATTGCATTCTTCTTTTTGGTATGATGGAATGTTTTCTCCTGGGGGCAATGGCTTATGACCGATTTGCTGCAATCTGCCATCCTCTGAGCTACCCAATGATTATGAACAAAAGAGTTCTTGTGAAATTAGTTATATCTTTATGGACCCTGCGTTTCATGATAGCCAGTGTGCAAATCCCATGGGTGTTTAGTTTTCCTTTTTGTGGTCCTAATGAAATCAATCATCTTTCTTGTGAAACCCCCCCCCCAGTGATAGAGCTTGCATGTGCAGACACCATCTTGTTTGAAGTTTATGCATTCACCGGCACGATTTTAGTTGTTATGGTTCCTTTCTTACTGATAGTCTTGTCCTACATTTGAATTCTCTTTGCCATCTTGAAGATTTCATCAACAACTGGAAGACAAAAGGCCTTTTCCACTTGTGCCTCCTATCTCACGTATGTGACCCTGTTCTATAGCACAGCCATTATGACTTATATACAGCCCAAATCCGGCTACTCCCCAGAAACCAAGAAACTGATGTCATTGACTTATACTTTGCTCACTCCTCTGCTGAATCCGCTGATCTACAGCTTGCGAAACTGTGAGATGAATAGAGCCTTGGTGAAATTATGGCAAAGGAAACTAGTTTTACACATAGTTTGACTGTTTAAAATTCTTAAGCTACTTGGTCACTTCCCAACTGCCCTTATTTAAATTGAATAATTGGTGAAGATAGATGTTTTCTTGGAATGAATATATATTTAACATGTTTTGTTCCTCAAATTTAATAATATCTAAGGGGCATCCTTGTCTTTCGATAGTAAACGGAGGCCACTCGTTTTCATAGATAAATAATTTTTCATACATTGTTGTTTTAGTCATTAGTTGTCAGGTATAGGCTCTGACTCATTACAACCTTATGTATAACAGAATGACTGATTCTGTACCATTTGCGTGATCATTGATATGTTTGAGTCCATTGTTGTGAGTATTATGTAGTGTTTTTAACCTAGAGGGCTCATTTTCTAGTTCTATGTCAGATATTGAGCAAATAATCCAAGAAGCTGGGTGATATGAAGAAAAATGTGGCATCAGGATTGGAGGAAGACTCATTAATAACCTGCGATATGCAGATGATGCAACCTTGCTTGCTGAAAGTGAAGAGGACTTGAAGCATTTACTGATGAAGATCAAAGAGCACAGCCTTTGGTATGGATTACATCTCAGTATAAAGGAAACAAAAATCCTCACCACAACATTCTTAACAATGGAGTAAAGATTGATGTTGTCAAGGACTTCATTTTTGGTTCAACCCCATCAACCCTTATGAAAGCAGCAGTCAAGAAATCAAATGACGTGTTGCATTAGGTAAATCTGCTGCACAAGACCTTTTAAAATTGTTGAAGAGCAAAGATGTCAGCTTAAGGACTAAGCTGTGTCTGACCCAAGCCATGGTATTATCAATAAACTAATACGCAAAAACTGGACAGTGAATAAGGAAGACCATAGAGGAATTGATGCTTTTGAGTTATGGTGTTGGAGGAGAATATTGAATGTGCCATGGGCTGCCAAAAGAACCAGCATATCTGTGTTGGAAGAGGTGTAGCAGAGTGCTCCTTGGAGGCCAGGATGGCCAAACTTCGTCTCTCTTACTTTGGACATATTGTCAGGAGGGACCAGTTAATGGAGAAGGATATTATGTTTGGTAAGGTAGAGGGTCAGAGAAAAAGAGGAAGCCCCCCTCAGTGAGATGGATTGGCCAAATGGCAGCATCAGTGTGCTCAAGCATGTCAACAATTGTGAGATTGGCCCAGAATCAGGCAGTGTTTTGTTCTGTTGTGCATACGGTCACTATGAGTTGGTATTGACTCGATGGCACCTAACAACAACAAATGTCAGATATTGTTCTATTATCATCCATAAAAGTTATCATTGGCTAATTATTGGCAGTGGATCACAAGGCATTTCTTTCTGCTCTGCTTTAGCCTGTTAGTGTCACTGAAATCTGTCCACCATGGGTAACCCTGCTCATTATTAGAATTACCAGTGGCATAGCTTCCAGCATTATAGCAGCACACAAGTCATCACAGTACAATCGATTCACAGATGGGTAATGACAATATACGATATAACTGCTTATTCCTGCATTGGTGTTTATGGAAATCTAGGTTGTTACTAGAGTGTTGTTATTAAGACAGTGCTTCAGTAAGCACCTCATTTCTATTGTTCCTATGTCCTGCATGTTTTAATGCTGTATGATAAATTTCTCAAAGTTAGGACAGTGGGACAATGAGTATGGGTGTGTATACATTTTAATGGCTTTCAGAATTCTTTAAAAAAGTGAATGTAATAACTTCAGACTTTCCTGATAACCCACTCAGTTTCCACTAACTGGACCTAGCATCAAGAGACTTACAGAGACAAGAGCCTTTTATATCTGTTTCACAGATTATTAAAACCATGTTACTGTTTTTTGGAATAACCAAATTGATTCTTGGACTTACCCAATGTTATTTTTCTTTGTATGTGCCAATATTTATCCAATGCTAGTGATCAAAGAATAAACAGAAACTTTCCTGAAATCTCACTTTATAATAATACTGTCTTTTCTACTATTAGACCCTTTTTTGAATGTCTTTTGTCTAGTTTTCCTTTGTAGAACAAAAATGTCACCAAACACTTCAAAATCAATTGTTGTTTCATTTCTGCCTTTCTCCCTTCCTTCCTCCTTCCCACTTCCCCTTGCTTCCTTCCTCTTTTGGGAAACAAATGTGATGGATTAATTTTCATTTTCTATGGTTCTTGAAGTCCTGGTGTGGCACTGTGGGTTAATGAGCCAGACTGCAAAGCCATTTGAACTGCAAGGTCGGCGGTTCAAGCTCACCAGCTGCTCCTTAGAAACCCTAAACAGGGTTGCTATGGGTTGGAACCAACTCGACAGCACTTAACAACAACAATGGTTCTTGAAACACAATACTACTTATGTGTCTTTCCCCAGAATGAATAACTTTTAATCTTTTAACATTTTATTCTTGTATACTATTTACAAATTGTTATTAAATAACAGGAGTCCTGGTGTTTAGGATAATGTGCTACAATGCAAGGTCAGTTTCAGCGGCAAGGTTGGCTGTTCAAACCCACCAACCACTACGTGGAAGCCTTATACAGGGGTGCTCAACCGGCACTCAACAACAACAACAACAGATTAGGTAGTAATGCATCCTGATGTGGCACTGTAAGAAAAGTACTAGACTACGTACCACAGAGTCAAGTCTACCAGTTGCTCCTTAAAAACTCTATACGGGGTTGATATAAATCACAACCAACTTGATAGTAGTTAACAAGAACAACATTAAGTAACAGGGGAGCCCTGGGTAGTGCAAATGGTTAATGTGCTTGATTGTCAATAGAAAGGCGGTTGGTTGAGTCCACCTAGGGGCACCACAGAAGAAAGGCTTGGTGATCTACTTCTGAGAAATCAACCACTAAAAAACCCTAAGGAGCAGAGTTCTATTCTGATACATCAATCAGATTCAAAAGCAGCTGACAGCGGTATTAGACAATAAAGGAATCAAAACCAAACCTAACCTACTCCCATTGAGTTAATTCCAATGAATAGTGACCCAGCCTAGGGTTTCTGAGACTGTAAATCTTCATGGGACCAGTCAGCCTCATCTTTCTCCTATTGAGTGACTGGTGAGTTTGAACCACTGACTGGGACACCTACCCCACATTGCCACCAGTCCTCCTCAGGTAATTAGAGTTGTTGTTGTCAGGTGCTATCAAGTCAGAACCGACTCATAGCGACCCCATGCACAGCAGAACGAAACAATGTCCGTTTCTAGGCCAACCTCACTACCGCCACCACACTTGAGTCCATCAATGATGCCACCTGGCC